>NC_088234.1:17803218-18055718 GCF_036934945.1 Oncorhynchus masou masou | reverse complement strand
TGGCTAACTGGACTGGCTGTCTGGCGAACTGGCTGACTGGCTGAATGATGCACTGACTGACTGTCTGTCTGGCTGACTGACTGGCTAGCTGACTGGCTAACTGGACTGGCTGTCTGGCAGACTGGCTGACTGGCTGAATGATGCAGTGGCTGACTGTCTGTCTAACCTCACACTCAACGTCAACAAAACTAAGGAGATGATTGTGTAGTTCAGGAAACAGCAGAGGGAACACCCCCCTATCCACATCGATGGAACAGTAGTGGAGAGAGTAGCAATTTTTAAGTTCCTCGGCATACACATCACAGACAAACTGAATTGGTCCACTCACACAGACAGCATCGTGAAGAAGGCGCAGCAGCGCCTCTTCAACCTCAGGAGGCTGAAGAAATTCGGCTTGTCACCAAAAGCACTCACAAACTTCTACAGATGCACAATCGAGAGCATCCTGTCGGGCTGTATCGCCGCCTGGTACGGCAACTGCTCCGCCCTCAACCGTAAGGCTCTCCAGAGGGTAGTGAGGTCTTCACAATGCATCACCAGGGGCAAACTACCTGCCCTCCAGGACACCTACACCACCCGATGTTACAGGAAGGCCATAAAGATCATCAAGGACATCAACCACCCGAGCCACTACCTGTTCACCCCGCTATCATCCAGAAGGCGAGGTCAGTACAGGTGCATCAAAGCTGGGACCGAGAGACTGAAAAACAGCTTCTATCTCAAGGCCATCAGACTGTTAAACAGCCACCACTAACATTGAGTGGCTGCTGCCAACACACTGACACTGACTCAACTCCAGCCACTTTAATAATGGGAATTGATGGGAAATGATGTAAATATATCACTAGCCACTTTAAACAATGCTACCTTATATAATGTTACTTACCCTACATTATTCTTCTCATATGCATACGTATATACTGTACTCTATCATCGACTGCATCCTTTTGTAATACATGTATCACTAGCCACTTTAACTATGCCACTTTGTTTACATACTCATCTCATATGTATATACTGTACTCGATACCATCTACTGTATCTTGCCTATGCTGCTCTGTACCATCACTCATTCATATATCCTTATGTACATATTCTTTATCCCCTTACACTGCGTATAAGACAGTAGTTTATGAATTGTTAGTTAGATTACTTGTTGGTTATTACTGCATTGTCGGAACTAGAAGCACAAGCATTTCGCTACACTCGCATTAACATCTGCTAACCATGTCTATGTGACAAATAAATTTGATTTGATTTGATTTGAATAGAAGGATCAACAAATCAAATCAAATCAAATGTATTTATATAGCCCTCCGTACATCAGCTGATATCTCAAAGTGCTGTACAGAAACCCAGCCTAAAACCCCAAACAGCAAGCAATGCAGGTGTAGAAGCACGGTGGTTAGGAAAAACTCCCTAGAAAGGCCAAAACCTAGGAAGAAACCTAGAGAGGAACCAGGCTATGTGGGGTGGCCAGTCCTCTTCTGGCTGTGCCGGGTAGAGATTATAACAGAACATGGCCAAGATGTTCAAATGTTCATAAATGACCAGCATGGTCCAATAATAATAAGGTAGTACAGTTGAAACTGGAGTAGCAGCACGGCCAGGTGGACTGGGGACAGCAAGGAGTCATCATGTCAGGTAGTCCTGGGGCATGGTCCTAGGGCTCAGGTCCTCCGAGAGAGAGAAGGAGAGAATTAGAGAACGCACACTTAGATTCACACAGGACACCGAATTGGACAGGAGAAGTACTCCAGATATAACAAACTGACCCCAGCCCCCCGACACATAAACTACTGCAGCATAAATACTGGAGGCTGAGACAGGAGGGGTCAGGAGACACTGTGGCCCCATCTGAGGACACCCCCGGACAGGGCCAAACAGGAAGGATATAACCCCACCCACTTTGCCAAAGCACAGCCCCCACACCACTAGAGGGATATCTTCAACCACCAACTTACCATCCTGAGACAAAGCTGAGTATAGCCTGCAAAGATCTCCGCCATGGCACAACCCAAGGGGGGGTGCCAACCCAGACAGGATGACCACATCAGTGAATCAACCCACACATGAATATGATTCATAAAAAACTGATGGAGATATCTTTAGAAACTCCCCTATCATCATTAGAAACACACGCACACCCACACACACACAGACACACAAACAGACACAGACACACACACACCCACACACACAAACACACAGACACACAAACAGACACAAACACAGACACACAGACACCCACACATACCCACACAGACACAGCCACACAAACACACACACACACACACACACACACACACACACACACACACACACACACACACACACACACACACACACACACACACACACACACACACACACACACACACACACACACACACACATAAACACATAAACACATAAACACATAAACACAGACACAGCCCATCATCAGAAACAAAGTACATTAAACTAGCTATCTTTATACCAGCCAGCTAATATTGAACCAGCCAGGCCCAGCTCATCCAACACAGTCAGGCAGTCATCATTTTATAGCCGATTTAATTCGGTTGCAGGAGCAAAATGCGATTTTTTTCGTCATTTTGTATTGGGTTTTAAGTTGTTTTGGAGGCGCAGCCGGCTGAGTAACGATCAGAGGAGAGGGGGTGATAGGGGTTCCAGCAGCAGAGTGTGCCGCTGTTGAGATATCAAATCAAATCAAATGTAATTTGTCTCGTGCTTCGTAAACAACAGGTGTAGACTAAAAGTGAAATGCTTACTTATGGACACTTCCCAACAATGCAGAGAGAGAGGAAATAGAAAAATAATAGAAAAGTAAAACATGTAATAATAAATACACAATGAGTAACAATAATTTGGCTATATAGACAGGGTACCAGTACTGAGTCGATGTGCAGGGGTACAAAGTAATTGAGGTAGATATGTAACATGCAACTAGGAATAGATTGACTTAGCAACAGGACAGATAATAAACAGTAGCAGCAACATGTGATGAGTCAAAAATGTTAGTGCAAAAAGGGCCAATGCAGATTTTGTGTAGCTATTTGGTAAACTATTTCACTAACTATTTAACCGTCTTATGGCTTGGGGGTAGAAGCTGTTCAGAGTCCTGTTAGTTCCAGACTTGTAGCATTGGTACTTCTTGAAATGCGGTAGCAGAGAGAACAGTCTAACTTGGGTGGCTGGAGTCTTTGACGTTTTTTTGTTGTTGAATTTTAAGGGCCTTCCTCTCACACCGCCTGGTATAGAAGTCCTGGATGGTGTGGGAGAAAGATGTACATATAGGGAGAAACATAATACTGTAACACAAGAAAAAGATACACTTAGAGTGCATTTGACATTTTGGTAAAATGCATTGTCTATTGTACAGGACAGGAGGCCAGAGTAAGGCCATGAGAGCATAGGACAGCTGGACAAACCAAGGTCAGAGGGACATACAAAGGAGGGGTCAGCCAAATGACCAACTGATGGACTATAGACATAGGACATTATTTTTTAGGTCATGAAGATGCTGAAGGAATGTCAGAAGAGACACATAGTCTACGAGTCCTAATAAGGACAGACATACCAAAGAACACACCAGGCTGAACGTAAGGGGGCCCATAGCATAAGATGGGTATGTATTATTTTTGGGACATGAAGAGGTCCTGTCACCATTAGAACTTGACTGAAAGCAGATATGTGCGTTATCGAGCTGAACAAGCAGGATGCACAGATTAGGATATAATGGTGGCAGATGGACTGAGGGAAGTAACTACATTTGCATGTGGGATGGACTCATATGTTGTATGTGTATAAATCAGAGCCAGTGCTCTGGAAAAGTGTGTGTTCCGCGGACCATCTAGGCTTCTGATATGTTTGTATTAAAAGCCTATATTGAATTCACAATTTCTTGTAAGTGTTACATTTTGTTAAGATTCTCCACGACAATGGCAGGGAGCTCGGCCACAGTGTTGTACTCTGTAGTGCCTAGCGGTCGGATGCCAAGCAGTTGCCATACCAAGCGGTGATGCAGCCAGTCAACATGCTCTCAATGGTGCTTCTGTAGAACTTTTTGAGGATCTGAGGTGCCTATGCCAATGTTGAGGGAGAGGTTGTTGTACTCCTCCCTATAGGCTGTCTCATCGTCATCGGTGATCCGGCCTACCACTGTCGTATCGTCAGCAAACGTCATAATGGTGTTGGAGTCGTGTGCGGCCACGCAGATGTGGGTGAACAGGGAAGACGGAAGGGGACTAAGCATGCACCCCCGAGGGGCCCCAGTGTTGAGGATCAGTGTGGTGTATGTGTTGTTGCCTACCCTCACCACATGGGGCCGGCCCGTCAGGACGTCCAGGATTGAGTTGCAGAGTGAGGTCTTCATTCCCAGGGTCCTTAGCTAAGTGATGAGCTTGGAGGGCACTATGGTATTGAACGATGAGCTGTAATCAATGAACAGCACTCTCACTTAGGTGTTCTTCTTGTCCAGGTGGGAGAGGGCAGTGTGGAGTGCAATAGAGATTGCATCATATGTGGATCTGTAGTGGCGGTACGTGAATTGACACTATTTACAATCCAGGGTTACTCCAAGCAGTTAAGTCACATCAACTTGCTCAATTTCCACATTATTCATTATGAGATGTAGTTGAGGTTTAGGGTTTAAAGGCAACAAGGCAGTAAACGCTAACTAAGGCAACAATGGGTATGCAAACCAGGTATTCACATGTGTGCTGTACACATAGCCTAAAGTAGTTTCAGTTGAATATCATCTGCAGGCAGCAAGATTGTACAGCTCTCTTAAATGCACACCGGATAAGACAGGAGAAGTACTCCAGATTTAACAGACTGACCCTAGCACCCTGACACAAACTACTGCAGCATAAATACTGGAGGCTGAGACAGGAGGGCTCAGGAGACACTGTGGCCCCATCCGATGATACCCCCAGACAAGCCCATGTAATGCTTTGTAGGTTAGCAGTAAAACCTTGAAATCAACCCTTGCCTTAAGAGTGAAAATCTGAAAAATCTAAAGGAAACAAACAGAAACAGGATTTTTCATACAGGTGCCTTGCCTTTGCTGAGCGAGCCATTTGAGAACTTTTTGGCAAGAGTATACCCACTTCTCCAGGTACCACTGCACCACTACATAGGGCCGATTAGAAAGACAGCAGTCACACACAGCATGATGTTAAGGATAAGCAGTCCATGAACTCAGACATAATAAGCCAGTAGGTCCCAATCATAAGAATACAAAAACACAACCATTAAGCATTTCCCAATCGAAATACAACTATTACTTCCCATTGCAAAAAAAACATTTCACATTTCACATTTCACATTCCCTCGAGGTCTTAAAGGGCAACTGCACTTCCTGATTTGGTCTCGTTTTTGAAGATTGCTCATTAAGAAACGCTAGCTGCTATGGCTGAAGCCAAAGGAGAGTTGTCTTGTGGGTGTGGTTTGATGTGGGTGTGTTATGTTAGCATATCGTACCCTTGCAGGTACTGTTGTTTGTTATCACAGCCTCAACATAGCCACTTTCTTGCAATAGTCCGATTTAAAGACAAATCAAGAAATCTGTAATTAATTTGGACTTTTCTGCCGAGTGCCCAAAATTAAAATGACTTGCTAGCTAGCTAAATTCCAACTATGTGTTTATCAATTAAGCTAGCAATTAGTAGCTAGCAGGCATATTGAACAGCCAAACCACAATCAGTGTATCAAGTCACTGGCGAGTGGCGACGTGTGTGCTTTGGTTCAGTTATTTGACAACTTTCTCACTATTAACATAGTGTGTGTCTTTCTGGCAGTGTTTCATAGGGTGTCTTGTTACAAAACAGTTTGCGTGGGGACACAAGATGTTTCCGAATGGGTTTTGGAATATTGACAAATTGCAGTTGGGATATAAGTGTGCTCAGATTATATCCATTCTAATTTTGCCCCAAAAAGTGGCAGACTTGAGTGATTGACACTAACACATCAGCAAGTGGCCACTCCATAAATGGCTTAGGGCCTGGGCTTATTTCAACATAACATTGGCAATGTGTTGTCTTATGTAAACAATCTGAGGGGCTGCATAATGGGCAGGCCTATCTCACTGTCTGGAAGATCTGGCTGCTATAATTGAATAGAGCGTGTGCAGCTGATACAACGCAATCAACACAGCTGCTTCTCTCCTGTTAGTGGCACTGGGCAGGTCAGTATGATCTTAATCCATACCCAACCATCCAGTCAGTTCTGGACCAGACTGACTTTATGACCAAAATTATCCTATTTACACGTTATAGTCAATTTTGACACAGGAATATTTGTCTCTGACTCATAACCAGATAAGTTGGTTCTAAGGGGCAGCTGACCGTCCATCAAAGGCTAATAGCTAATGTGTTTGTTTTACTGTGGAGAGAGACTGCAGCGACGGCCATCGACATTCTGATCGAAGGCGGTCATTCAGATGAGGGGTACATGTGAAAGATTTCAAGGGGGTGAGAGGGGTCTTGATGTTAATGAGAGGGTGGTAACTCAGGCCACCAGGTGTCTCACAGGAGGAGTGGCGGGCTGACTCATCAGCCACCCTCTCTCATCTGACAACTGGACAAGGCTGGAAGGAACATTAATCTGTTCCCCTCCCCCCACCCTCTCTCTCTCTCTCTCTCTCTCTCTCTCTCTCTCTCTCTCTCTCTCTCTCTCTCTCATATTCTCTTTCCACCTCTCTCTGTCCCTGTCTGTCTGCTCCCATCTCTCATTCTTTCTCTCTCTCTCCCTCTCTCTCTCTCTCTCTCTCTCTCTCTCTTTCTCTCACGCCCTCTTTCTTTCTCTCACGCTCTCTCTCTACACCTATTTCTGTCTCTCTGTCTGCCCGCTCCCATCCCTCTCTCTCTCTCTCTCTCTCTGTCTGCTCCCATCCATCCATCCATCTCCTTTCTCTCTCTCTCTCTCTCTCTCTCTCTCTCTCTCTCTCTCGCTCTCTCTCTCTCTCTCTCTCTCTCTCTCCACCTCTCTGTCTGTCAGTCTGTTTACCCATATCTCTTTTCAATCTATCCGTAAAGACAGTTGCGTACAGGAGATGTGTCACACTAGCCTTGCAGACATGTACACTATCTCTGCCTTTCTTCTCCCCCTGTTTTTTCACCATGTCATCACTGGCTCTATCGTTATTTCTCTCTCTCCTCCATTCTCTCTCCCTCTCTCCCTGCTTACAGAGTGATTCATAGGTGCTAACATCAGCAATCCCCTGTCCTGCCCCTCACTCATCATATCCCCAGAACACATACTACTCATCAACTCTCTCTCTTTCTTCTCTCTCTCTCTCCTCTCTCTCCTTCTCACTTCTCCCTTTCTCATCTCTCTCTACTCTCTCTCTCTCTTTCTCAATTAAATTAAATTCAAAGTGCTTTATCGGCATGGGAAATATATGTTTACATAAAAAACTATAAAAAACTTTACAAAACTATAAAAACAAACAAACACTAAACATTACACTCAAAGTTTCAAAGGAATAGAGCCATTTCAAATGTCATATTATGGCTATGTACAGTGTTATAAGGATGTGCAAATAGTTAAAGTACAAAAGGGAATAAATATGGTATTTCACCCAATAGATATGGGAGTTTAGCAACATTGGATTTGTTATTGTATTCTTTGTGGATCTGTGTAATCTGAGGGAAATATGTGTCTCTAATAAGGTCATACATTTGGAAAAAAAGTTAGGAAGTGCAGTTCAGTTTCCACCTCATTTTGTGGGCAGTGTGCACAGAGCCTGTCTTCTCTTGATAGCCAGGTCTACCTACTGCAGCCTCTCTCAATAGCAAGACTATGCTCACTATGTCTATACATAGTCAAAGCTTTCCTTAATTTTGGGTCAGTCACAGAGGTCAGGTATTCTGCCACTGTGTACTCTCTGTTTAGGGCCAAATAGCATTCTAGTTTGCTTAGTTTTTTTGGTAAATTCTGTCCACTCTCTGTCTCTCTCTCTCTCCTCTCTCTCTCTCTCTCTCTCTCTCTCTCTCTCTCTCTCTCTCTCTCTCTCTCTCTCTCTCTCTCTCTCTCACACACACACACACACACACACACACTCACACACATTCACCCACAGAGTTTCATATCGTATTCCCACAGTCTCTCTCTCTCACACACACACACACACACACACACACACACACACACACACACACACACACACACACACACACACACACACACACAACACACACACACACACACACACACACACACACACATACACACACATACACAGCCCATCAGTCAGCCCAGACTGCAGCATCACTTCAAACGATCACAGCCCTGTTGCCATGACTACAGCAGCAACCAGCTTATGGCTGTGGGGATAACACAACCGTTTTTTGTTGTTGTTGTTGTGTGTGTCGGCGCGTTTTCTCCTAGCCTAGTCCTCTGTTGTTTGGTATATAATTCATACCAGTCCAGGGATGCTCCCCAAATTGCACGCTATTCCCTATAGTGGTATATAGTGCACTGTGTAGGAAATAGGGTGCCATTTGGGACACAACCCAGGTCTCTGGCTCAGGGTTGGTGTTTAAACACATTATCGGGTCATGCAGCCTCGTCAATCAGTCACACATACACACACACACACACACACACACACACACACACACACACACACACACACACACACACACACACACACACACACACACACACATACATTCTCCACTATGCCCCCAAGGCCTTTCAAAGGGACCCTGTGCTTAGAAAAAGAAGGGAGACCATCAGAACAGTCAGAACACTGTTAGAAGAGTTAGAACACTGTTACAATACTGTTACAACACTGTTACAACACTGTTACAACTCTGTTACAACACTGTTAGAACTCTGTTACAACACTGTTAGAACTCTGTTAGAACACTGTTAGACCACTGTTAGAACTCTGTTAGAACACTGTTAGAACTCTGTTAGAACTCTGTTAGAACACTGTTAGAACTTTGTTTGAACTCTTTTAGAACATTGTTAGAGCAGTTACAATACTGTTAGAACCTTGTTAGAGAGTTAGAGGGCGGTACAACAGATACAACGTTTTTAATATCTGGCATGAGGCTACAGGCAATGATATTCAAATCAAATCAAATCAAATTTTATTTGTCACATACACATGGTTAGCAGATGTTAATGCGAGTGTAGCAAAATGCTTGTGCTTCTAGTTCCGACAATGCAGTAATAACCAACAAGTAATCTAGCTAACAATTCCAAAACTACTACCTTATAGACACAAGTGTAAGGGGATAAAGAATATGTACATAAAGATATATGAATGAGTGATGGTACAGAGCGGCATAGGCAAGATACAGTAGATGGTATCGAGTACAGTATATACATATGAGATGAGTATGTAAACAAAGTGGCATAGTTAAAGTGGCTAGTGATACATGTATTACATAAAGATGCAGTAGATGATATAGAGTACAGTATATACGTATACATATGAGATGAATAATGTAGGGTATGTAAACATTATATTAGGTAGCATTGTTTAAAGTGGCTAGTTATATATTTGCCATAATTTCCAATCAATTCCCATTATTAAAGTGGCTGGAGTTGAGTCAGTGTGTTGGCAGCAGCCACTCAATGTTAGTGGTGGCTGTTTAACAGTCTGATGGCCTTGAGATAGAAGCTGTTTTTCAGTCTCTCAGCCCCTGCTTTGATGCACCTGTACTGACCTCGCCTTCTGGATGATAGCGGGGTGAACAGACAGTGGTTTGGGTGGTTGTTGTCCTTGATGATCTTTATGGCCTTCCTGTGACATCGGGTGGTGTAGGTGTCCTGGAGGGCAGGTAGTTTGCCCCCGGTGATGCGTTGTGCAGACCTCACTACCCTCTGGAGAGCCTTACGGTTGTGGGCGGAGCAGTTGCCGTACCAGGCGGTGATACAGCCCGCCAGGATGCTCTCGATTGTGCATCTGTAGAAGTTTGTGAGTGCTTTTGGTGACAAGCCGAATTTCTTCAGCCTCCTGAGGTTGAAGAGGCGCTGCGAATGTGTATGTGTATGCGTGTGTGAGTGTGTGTAAGGAGTGTGTTACACTCTCCTCTATTAGAACACTGAGTGCAACAGCCACACCAGACATGACTTCCCCCCTGTAACCTAATGTAGAAAGACTGGAGACATGAACCAGTGTGTGTGTGTGTGTGTGTGTGTGGGGGGGGGGGGATGTTCTGTTCTCTGCTTAATGCTGATGTGATGTTACAGTCCCTTGTCAGGCCCTTTGGGAGTGTCACTTTGCAGACAGAGGAGTTGCACTCTTGTCCTTAGTCCTCTATCCATAGTGCTGTCTAGGACTTACTTACATAACTCCCTCTCTCTCCCTCTCTCCTTCTCTATCTCTCCCCCTCTCTCCTATCGTCTCTCTTCCCCTCTCCAGCTCTGTCTCTCTCTTCCCACCTCTCTTTCTCTTACTCTCTCCTTCTCTAGCTCTCCCCCATCTCCCCCTCTCTCTTCTCTATCTCTCCCCCTCTCTCCCACCCTGTCTTTGTCTTCCTCTATCTCTCTCTCTCATTCTCTCTATCTCTTCGCCCTCTCTCCCACTCTGTCTAGCTCTTCCCCCTCTCAATTCAATTCAATTCAAGGGGCTTTATTGGCATGGAAAACATGTGTTAACATTGCCAAAGCAAGTCAGGTAGATAATAGGTAGATAATATACAAAAGTGAAATAAACAATAAAAATTAACATTTAATATGGTCATACATTGGGCAGGAGGTTAGGAAGTGCAGCTCAGTTTCCACCTCATTTTGTGGGCAGTGAGCACATAGCCTGTCTTCTCTTGAGAGCCATGTCTGTCGACGGCAGCCTTTCTCAATAGCAAGGCTATGCTCACTGAGTCTGTACATAGTCAAAGCTTTCCTTAAGTTTGGGTCAGTCACAGTGGTCAGGTATTCTGGCACTGTGTACTGTCTGTTTAGGGCCAAATAGCATTCTAGTTCGCTCTGTTTTTTTGTTAATTCTTTCCAAGGTGTCAAGTAATTATCTTTTTGTTTTCTTATGATTTGATTGGGTCTAATTGTGCTGCTGTCCTGGGGCTCTGTGGGTTTGTTTGTGTTTGTGAACAGAGCCCCAGGACCAGCTTGCTTATAGGACTCTTCTCCAGGTTCATCTCTCTGTAGGTGATGGCTTTGTTATGGAAGGTTTGGGAATCGCTTCCTTTAAGGTGGTTGTAGAATTTAACGGCTCTTTTCTGGATTTTGATCATTAGTGGGTATCGGCCTAATTCTGCTCTGCATGCATTATTTGGTGTTCTACGCTGTACATGAAGGATATTTTTGCAGAATACTGCATGCAGAGTCTCGATTTGGTGTTTGTCCCATTTTGTGAAGTCTTGGTTGGTGAGCGGATCCCAGACCTCACAACCATAAAGGGCAATGGGCTCTATGACTGATTCAAGTATTTTTAGCCAGATCCTAATCGGTATGTTGAATTTTATGTTCCTTTTGATGGCATAGAATGCCCTTCTTGCCTTGTCTCTCAGATCGTTCACAGCTTGGTGGAAGTCACCTGTGGTGCTGATGTTTAGGCCAAGGTATGTATAGTTTTTTGTGTGCTCTAGGGCAACAGTGTCTAGATGGAATTTGTATTTGTGGTCCTGGCGTGGTCCTTAGTGTTTTCCAATTTTCCCAGTAGTGGTTAGAGTCTATGGGTTCTTCAATTACATTGAGCTGATTTCTGAAGTGCTGTTGCTTATTTTTCCGTAGTGTATTTCTGTATTGTTTTAGTGATTCACTATAGTGAAGGCGTAGACTCAGGTTTTCCGGGTCTCTATGTTTTTGGTTGGACAGGTTTCTCAATTTCTTTCTTAGATTTTTGCATTCTTCATCAAACCATTTGTCATTGTTGTTCATTTTCTTCGGTTTTCTATTTGAGATTTTTAGATTTGATAAGGATGCTAAGGTCAAATATACTGTTAAGATTTTCATTTTCTACTGCCAAGTTTACACCTTCACTATTATAGTGGAACGTTTTATCCAGGAAATTGTCTAAAAGGGATTGAATTTGTTGTTGCCTAATTGTTTTTTAGTAGGTTTCCAAACTGCATTCCTTCCATCTATAGCATTTCTTAATGTTACTCAGTTCCTTTGGCTTTGATGTCTCATGATTGAGTATTGCTCTGTTCAAGTAGACTGTGATTTTGCTGTGGTCTGATAGGGGTGTCAGTGCGCTGACTGTGAACGCTCTGAGAGACTCTGGGTTGAAGTCAGTGATAAAGTAGTCTACAGTACTACTGCCAAGAGATGAGCTATTGGTGTACCTACCATAGGAGTCCCCTGAAGCCTACCATTGACTATGTACATACACAGCGTGCGACAGAGCTGCAGGAGTTGTGACCCGTTTTTGTTGGTTATGTTGTCATAGTTGTGCCTAGGGGGCCATATGTGGGAGGGAATGTTGTCACCTGCAGGCAGGTGTTTGTCCCCCTGTGTGCTGAGGGTGTCAGGTTCTTGTCTGGTTCTGGCATTTAGGTCGCCACAGACTAGTACATGTCCCTGGGCCTGGAAATGATTGATTTCCCCCTCCAGGATGGAGAGGCTGTCTTCATTAAAGTATTGGGGTTCTAGTGGGGGGATATAGGTAGCACACAGGAGGACATTTTTCTCTGTTAAGATCATTTCCTTTTGAATTTCTAGCCAAATGTAAAATGTTCCTGTTTTCATTAGTTTAATGGAGTGAGTTAGGTCTGCTCTATACCAAATTAGCATACCTCCTGAGTCCCTTCCCTGTTTCACACCTGGTAGTTTGGCTCTCTGTAACCTAGAGGGCAACCAGTGGGTCCGTCTCCTCTATACCAAGTTACTTGCAGGATGACAATGTCTCTATTACCGATTTCTTTGGTGATGTCCGTGTTCCTACTCTTTAGCCCAAAGGCAGATGACCTCAGGCCTTGGATATTCCAGGAAGATATAGTGAAGGTTTTTTGTTCCATAAAGTGTCCAATGTTGTTGGTCGTGGTTTGGCCTAAGGCCAGTAAGTGTGAGCAGAGCCTGCTGAGCATCTGGTACTTGCCATTGGCTTGGGCTAGTGTAAGAGTGGGGGTTGGGCCTGTTTGCCCGCTCACTACCTGGGCGTATATGTGACTTCCATGTTGAGGCCCTCTTTGCGGGGGTGGGGTGCATGGGGGGGCCTAAATGGGGTGTGGGCATGGTTGACGTGGGGGGGGTGTTGATTGGTTGGGGTGGGGGTGTGGATGTGTCTGGGGGTGCTGTGATCTGGATGTAAGTCCTCTTGGCGTGGGTCCTGGGGGGGGGGGGGGGGGCCAGGAAAACATTTGGTTTTGAGGCACAGTCACGGGAAATACTTGTGTTTACCCGCTGTATTGTGGCAGGGTGGAAGTATTTTCGTGGTAGCAGGGTGGAGATAACCACATGTGTGTTGGGGAAAGTTGAAGAAGCCTTTTCAAGCACTCCCTTAGTGCTGTGGCCACCCTTTCCTGCTGTGCTCTCAGGTCATTAGTGCCTGTGTGTATTATTATGTGGCTGGGTGAGCCTAGTTGGTCCTCAGACAGAAGGTCGAGTTTAGACACACTGTGTTTGGGAAAACGTTTTTTTTCTTCTATATATTTCCCATTTTAAAGTAAAAAATTGTTATTAGATAAACAATAGGTAAGTAAAGAAATACAAAATAAAAGAAAACAGTCAAATGACAGTAGCGAGGCTAGATACAGGTGGTACCGGTACAGAGTCTATGTGCGGGGGCACCGGGTTAGTTGGACTAATTGAGGTAATATGTACATAAATGTATAGTTAAAGTGACTATGCATATCTGATAAAAAGAGAGTAGCAGCAGCGTAAAAGAGGTGTTGTTGGGGGTGGCGGGACACAATGCAAATAGTCCGGGTAGCCATTTGATTACCTGTTCAGCAGTCTTATGGCTTGGGGGTAAAAGCTGTTGAGAAGCCTTTTGGTCCTAGACTTGGCACTCCGGTACTGCTTGCCATGCGGTAGCAGAGAGAACAGTCTATGACTGGGGTGGCTGGGGTCTTTCACAATTTTTAGGGTCTTCCTCTGACACCGCCTGGTGTTGAGGTCCTGGATGGCAGGCAGCTTAGCCCCAGTGATGTACTGGGCCATACGCACCACCCTTTGTAGTGCCTTGCGGTCGGAGGCTGAGCTGTTGCCGTACCAGGCAGTGATACAACCAGTCCAGGATGCTCTCGATGTTGCAGGTGTAGAACCTTTTGAGGATCTGAGGACCCATGCCAAATCTTTTCAGTCTCCTGAGGGGGAATGGGTTTTGTCATGTCCGCTTCACAACTGTTTTGGTGTGTTTGGACCATTCTAGTTTGTTGGTGATGTGGACGCCTCTCTTCTTCTCTCCTTCTCTATCTCTCCCCCCTCTCTCCCACTCTTTCTCTCTCTCCCCACCTCTCTCTCTCTCTTTTCTCCCACATCTCTCATTCTCCTCTCTGCCTACCTTTCCTCCCTCCTCTCTCACTGTCTGTAGGAAGTGAGGGAGGAGTTCAGAGGATAGAGAGCGTGCCCAGCATCACATCTACTCTGTGGTGTATGGTGAGGAGAAAAACTAACTAACGCAGTTAGTTAGTCACTTCACTTTCCCTTAACTAGGGATCCATAACCTACCCCCTAATGCAATTACCATAATGTAGTTTCAACCCACTCCACATGAACTTGTAGATAGAGTGGGAGAGGAAGAATGAATGAGAGAGCAAGAATGGAGATTTGGCCCCTGTGGCCTGATCATACATTCTTCATTTGTGGCCCATTTAACTCACACACTCTCAGTTTACTAAGCTGGCCCCATGACTCCAGCTTCAAACATGGAGGGATTGTGTGTGTGGTGTGTGTTTGTGTCTAGGGGTATTATTGTGTGTGCTGTGCGTTTGTGTCTAGGGGTATTATTGTGTGTGCTGTGTGTTTGTGTCTAGGGGTATTATTGTGTGTGCTGTGCGTTTGTGTCTAGGGGTAATATTCTTGTGTGGTGTGTGTTTGTGTCTAGGGGTAATATTCTTGTGTGGTGTGTGTTTGTGTCTAGGGGTAATATTCTTGTGTGGTGTGTGTTTGTGTCTAGGGGTATTATTGTGTGTGGTGTGTGTTTGTGTCTAGGGGTATTATTGTGTGTGCTGTGCGTTTGTGTCTAGGGGTATTATTGTGTGTGCTGTGTGTTTGTGTCTAGGGGTATTATTGTGTGTGCTGTGCGTTTGTGTCTAGGGGTAATATTCTTGTGTGGTGTGTGTTTGTGTCTAGGGGTAATATTCTTGTGTGGTGTGTGTTTGTGTCTAGGGGTAATATTCTTGTGTGGTGTGTGTTTGTGTCTAGGGGTAATATTCTTGTGTGGTGTGTGTTTGTGTCTAGGGGTAATATTCTTGTGTGGTGTGTGTTTGTGTCTAGGGGTAATATTCTTGTGTGGTGTGTGTTTGTGTCTAGGGTTAATATTCTTGTGTGGTGTGTGTTTGTGTCTAGGGGTAATATTCTTGTGTGGTGTGTGTTTGTGTCTAGGGGTAATATTCTTGTGTGGTGTGCTTTGTGTCTAGGGGTAATATTCTTGTGTGGTGTGTGTTTGTGTCTAGGGGTAATATTCTTGTGTGGTGTGCGTTTGTGTCTAGGGGTAATATTCTTGTGTGGTGTGTGTTTGTGTCTAGGGGTAATATTCTTGTGTGGTGTGTGTTTGTGTCTAGGGGTAATATTCTTGTGTGGTGTGTGTTTGTGTCCAGGGGTAATATTCTTGTGTGGTGGGTGTTTGTGTCTAGGGGTAATATTGTTGAAGTAGTCATTTTTGCAAAGCAAAGATCACAGCTAGCACATTTGGTTCCTTGGAAGTTGTAAGAACGTACGTTTTTGGTTTCCAATTGGTTCTGGGAATGAAGCCATATGTTTCCTGACTGGTAAAACTGAACGTTTTTTAAACATTCTGAGAACAGAAGTGA
This sequence comes from Oncorhynchus masou masou, assembly GCF_036934945.1. Classification (NCBI taxonomy): domain Eukaryota; kingdom Metazoa; phylum Chordata; class Actinopteri; order Salmoniformes; family Salmonidae; genus Oncorhynchus; species Oncorhynchus masou. Next base: position 18,039,828 of record NC_088234.1, on the reverse strand, counting down.
ACATTTTGTCTGTTCTGGGAATGTACATTTTTAGGTTGCAGGGAAGTTCTGAGAACATTTTAAAATGGTTCACTTTAAGTTTTCCTAGGAGGTTTAATTAACACTGAAAAGAAATTATAAGGTTATTTGGAGGTTTTTGAATAACTTCCTTAAAAAGTTCACTGAATGTTTCAATACAGCTGGCTTAGGTGTTGTATGGAATTGTATTTGTTTAAGCATGCAAATATGTTTATTTTGTAATGTGACATGGCGTCAGTGAGAATTGAACCTATGATCTTCTGTTTTCTATCCATGGAATTAGTCCACTGACCCAGGAGGATGGAGCTAGCATGCCATGTTGTTTTTACTCATACAAAGCTGTTCATTTAAGTTTATTCAAACCGACCCGAATTCAAAGGAAACAAGCACTCATTAAGATCAGGTGTGGCCAATTAGTGGGTGTGGCCAACACACCTGAACACCCTTCTTAAGATAGAGGATAGCGAAAGTTTTGGTGATGGTGAGAACGGAATGTATGTTTTTGAATAACATTCTACGAATGTTCTTTGCACGTTACTAATGTTTTCTTGTGTTTGTTTTTTTAATGGAGATTTCTCTTAACGTTCTGGGGAATGGAATTAATATGTTTTTAAATAAAATTTTAAGAACGTTCTCTGCAGTTTTTGGAAATTCCCACAGAAGAATGTTGTTTCTTAACATTCTCTGAACGTTCTGGGAACATGACTTTATATAGAACCATGAGGAAACCTGTAGAAAACGTTATGGGGAAGTACTGATATTCCCACAGAACATTGTTTCTTAGCGTTCTCTGAAAAAGTTGAGAAGATTACTTTAAATAGAAACCTGTAGGAAACATTATGTTGAAGTACCGAAATTCCCACCTAAGAAACACATGTTTCTCAGAACGCTATGTGCTGGATAAGGCAGGTCAAGAGTGCCACAGACAGACAGACAGATACACATATTAGAAGAGCAGAAAGTAGATTTGAACTGATGAACAGTAGATATTTCTATACTGTACGTCTATGGGCCCACCGGGGTCCAAAGGAATGCACTATATAGGGAATTGAGTGGTTAGCCCATGTCATGCAGAGCCTCCAGGCAGTAGTATAGGATAGGGAGACATTGAGAGGTTGTGATGGCTGGCAGTGCTCTGGCAATGTGTGTGTGTGTGCGTGCGTGTGTGCGTGGGTGTGTGTGTGTCTTTTCACAGATGAGTGCATTCATTGACAAAGGGACTTGATGAGGGAGTATTCTTTGGTCTTTTTGACATGTGGCATTATGTCTCAGTGGAGTGACTAAAGCATCCCATAACCCACGCACGCACACACACACACACACACACACACACACACACACACACACACACACACACACACACACACACACACACACACACACACACACACACACACACTCACGCACACACACACACACACACACACACACACACACACACACACACACACACACACACACACACACACACACACACACACACACACACACACACACACAGAGAGAGAGACACACACAGAGAGACACACAGAGAGACAGATATACTCTCTATCGTCAGCAAACCCCCACCCCCTGTAATCACTGCTTGTGCCAGTAACAGTATGTGAGGAACCTTTAAAATGATGTGTAGGCCTTTCCCTATGTTAGTGTGCGTGTAGTAGCGAGGGAAGAATGCCTCATAGATGATTTTGATATGTTTCTTTGTGTATCTGTCATAGAATTAAAATAAATGTGAGTAGAGGAGATTGGAGAGAAAGTAGTATCTGAGAAAGGAGGAGATGGACAGAGCGGGGAAAGGTGAAGGAGGTAGAAGAAATGTGGGGGAGCAAGGGACCAGAAACTAGGGAGGGTGAAAGAATGAGAGGGGAGAAGAGAAGCAAAATTGAGTGTTCACGATCAGCGTAGACAGGCCAGACAGGCTAGGTCTTCCAAGTGACTCGTCACCATGGTAATATAATACAAAAAGAAAGCTTTCTCCTGGAGACAATAATCAGGCAGAGAGAGAGAGAACGAGGGGGATGGAGAGAAGAGAGGGGGAGGGGTGGAGCAGGCCATGGACACACACATGGGTCAGAAGAGAAGTAGGCCAAGTGTTAAATGTTTGTGATTTGTGTGATTTGGAAGAGAGGCGTGGAGAGGGAGAGTGAGAAGAGAGGGATGTGGAGGAGAGAGAAGAGAGGAGAGAAGAGAGGGATGTGGAGGAAAGAAGAGAGAGAAGAGAAGAGAGGGATGTGGAGGAGAGAAGAGAGAGAACAGAGGGATGTGGCGTAGAGAAGAGAGACAGCAGAAAATGTCACAGAAAAAAGGTGAAAATGCAATTCCAAAATCGAGAGTTAGGAAACTCCAGCTCAACATGTGAAAACAGCTATTTCACTTTTTTTTTGCATTGGATTACCATGAGGGCCTTCCTCTGTGTCCCTGTCACTGTCAATGACCTCCATCTAGCCCTTGCCTATGCACACTCTTGAGCTTTCACTCTCTATCCCTGCGTGTCGACTCTCTATCCCTGCGTGTTCACTCTCTATCCCTGCGTGTTCACTCTCTATCCCTGCGTGTTCACTCTCTATCCCTGCGTGTTCACTCTCTATCCCTGCGTGTTCACTCTCTATCCCTGCGTGTTCACTCTCTATCCCTGCGTGTTCACTCTCTATCCCTGCGTGTCGACTCTCTATCCCTGCGTGTTCACTCTCTATCCCTGCGTGTTCACTCTCTATCCCTGCGTGTTCACTCTCTATCCCTGCGTGTTGACTCTCTATCTCTGCGTGTTCACTCTATCCCTGCGTGTTCACTCTCTATCCCTGCGTGTTCACTCTCTATCCCTGCGTGTTGACTCTCTATCTCTGCGTGTTCACTCTATCCCTGCGTGTTCACTCTCTATCCCTGGTGTTCACTCTCTATCCCTGCGTGTTCACTCTCTATCCCTGCGTGTTCACTCTTTATCCCTGCGTGTTCACTCTCTATCCCTGCGTGTTCACTCTCTATCCCTGCGTGTTCACTCTCTATCCCTGTGTGTTCACTCTCTATCCCTGTGTGTTGACTCTCTATCCCTGCATGTTCACTCTCTATCCCTGTGTGTTGACTCTCTATCCCTGTGTGTTGACTCTCTATCCCTGCATATTCACTCTCCGTCCCCCGGACGGGTTGGTGTGTGTAGAGGACACAAGGATACACACACGCACACACACACACACACACACACACACACACACACACACACACACACACACACACACACACACACACACACACACACACACACACACACACACACACACACACACACACACACACACACACACTCTTTCCCTGCATCTCCCCTTATGTGTGTGTGTTCACAGGGTCGTAATTGCATATTTGTGTTCATAGACTGTGTGTGTGTATGCGTGTGTCTCTCAGCTTTTCTGTACTGTGGCGCTGTGTGTGCATTCTATAGGGTGTGTTAACACACTGCTGGTGATGTAGGGTGTGTTAACGCGTTGCTGGTGATGTAGGGTGTGTTAACATGCTGCTGGTGATGTAGGGTGTGTTAACACACTGCTGGTGATGTAGGGTGTGTTAACACGCTGCTGGTGATGTAGGGTGTGTTAACACGCTGCTGGTGATGTAGGGTGTGTTAACATGCTGCTGGTGATGTAGGGTGTGTTAACACACTGCTGGTGATGTAGGGTGTGTTAACACGCTGCTGGTGATGTAGGGTGTGTTAACACGCTGCTGGTGATGTAGGGTGTGTTAACACGCTGCTGGTGATGTAGGGTGTGTTAACACGCTGCTGGTGATGTAGGGTGTGTTAACACGCTGCTGGTGATGTAGGGTGTGTTAACACGCTGCCGGTGATGTAGGGTGTGTTAACACGCTGCTGGTGATGTAGGGTGTGTTAACACACTGCTGGTGATGTAGGGTGTGTTAACACGTTGCTGGTGATGTAGGGTGTGTTAACACGCTGCTGGTGATGTAGGGTGTGTTAACACGCTGCTGGTGATGTAGGGTGTGTTAACACGCTGCTGGTGATGTAGGGTGTGTTAACACACTGCTGGTGATGTGGGGTGTGTTAACACGTTGCTGGTGATGTAGGGTGTGTTAACACGTTGCTGGTGATGTAGGGTGTGTTAACACGCTGCTGGTGATGTAGGGTGTGTTAACACGCTGCTGGTGATGTAGGGTGTGTTAACACACTGCTGGTGATGTAGGGTGTGTTAACACGTTGCTGGTGATGTAGGGTGTGTTAACACGTTGCTGGTGATGTAGGGTGTGTTAACACGCTGCTGGTGATGTAGGGTGTGTTAACACGCTGCTGGTGATGTAGGGTGTGTTAACACACTGCTGGTGATGTAGGGTGTGTTAACACACTGCTGGTGATGTAGGGTGTGTTAACACGTTGCTGGTGATGTAGGGTGTGTTAACATGCTGCTGGTGATGTAGGGTGTGTTAACACACTGCTGGTGATGTAGGGTGTGTTAACGCGTTGCTGGTGATGTAGGGTGTGTTAACACACTGCTGGTGATGTAGGGTGTGTTAACGCGTTGCTGGTGATGTAGGGTGTGTTAACACGCTGCTGGTGATGTAGGGTGTGTTAACACGCTGCTGGTGATGTAGGGTGTGTTAACACTCTGCTGGTGATGTAGGGTGTGTTACCACTCAGCTGGTGATGTAGGGTGTGTTAACACGCTGCTGGTGATGAGTAATGCTGTGCCAGACAGAGGGAGCACCAGCGAGGGGTGCAGCAGGAGCGGGCAGCGGGCCCAGCAGTGACAGGCGCTAAGCCCCAAATCTGTGCCAGTCTGGGGCCCCTGGGTGGACGTGTCATGCCCCCTGTGCCCTCCACACACACACACACACACACACACACACACACACACACACAGTGAACACATAGAGCCACAGTCCCTTTGCCTGGAACCTCCATTGGACCAGAGTTAGGGTGGAATGGCCGGTAGTGACCTCTGCACAAACCATGGATATGGCTAGCAGTCAGGGTACCAGTCAGTGGCATTACATTTCATTAAAAACCACAAGAAAACATCAATAACATTCAAAGAACATTCTAAGAATGTTATTTAAACTCAAATACATTCTGTTCTCAGCGTCAACAAAACTCTCTATCCTCTATCTTGTTAAATGTGTTCAGGTGTTTTGGCCGTACCCACTAATTGGCCACACCTGATCTTAATGAGTGCTTGTTTCCTTTGAAATGGGGTCTGTTTGAATAGACTTAAATCAACAGCTTTGTATGAGAAGAAACAAAACACGCCATTCTAGCTCTATCCTGGTGGTGCAGTGGACTAATACCGCGGATAGAGACCAGGCCATCATAGGTCTTGCACGATTAAAGCACATTAATTGCCACATGTCTAATGTGTGCTTGTCCAAACTAAGCTAGAAGTGATGTTAAGAGTCTTATTGAAACATGTTCCCCGAATGTTATTTATGTACCTTCATTAAATAATGATGTGTGTGTGTGTGTGTGTGTGTGTGTGTGTGTGTGTGTGTGTGTGTGTGTGTGTGTGTGTGTGTGTGTGTGTGTGTGTGTGTGTGTGTGTGTGTGTGTGTGTGTGTGTGTGTGTGTGTGTGTGTGTGTGTGTGTGGTTGAGGAAAAAGATGTGCTTGCATTGGCAGGACTAAGAAACTGCCATGGTCGATACTTGGCGGAGAGCTGGGGCGGGGTGAGTGGTGGTTCAAACAGGACACTCGATATGTCCTCAGACTGTAGCACTGCAGCCTAGAGCCAACTCAAACACACACGCACACACACACACACAAACGCACACCCTGGCCTCTGCACTTTAAGTCCACTTCCAATCACGCTGAATACATTTCCTCCAGTCAATAGGCTGGTCAAAGTCTTTCAACACTAAAAGCACCTGTTGCAGCTATAAACACTGATATGGTTGGTTGAGTATGACCCATTTCTTTCAAGAATGATTCAGGAATACTTGTATCTTGTGTTTCTGCATCATTGAGATTGTCCCTAAACACATTTTCAATGTTATCCTGAACACATCTCTGTTTTATGTAATGATGCTTTTTACAGTAGGGACATTGGAATATTCTGTAAAGAAATTGGACAATATTCAGTTAAAATGTGTGTTGGAAGTTTAAACTTCTAGAAAGAGTATAGCAGATCTCTGTCATAGTGGCATAACAGCCATAGAGCCCCACAGAGGATGTGTCATAATACCCATTAAACCTAGCGGTCAAACAGGGAAATGGTTCGAATCGTTTTTCCACCATTCATTTTTCCCGTAGGGGATTTTATAAACACATGTGTAAGCTTACCCTGGCATGACGTTTTGATAGCCATGTATATCTCTCTCAGACAACGTGACTTTTATCAACATATATGGCTCTATTTACTCTCAGATTCTAAAATGCCAATTGACATCAAAGTTGACATCATGCAAATGTCATCATAACGCCGTCCACGGGAGGAACTGGAAGCAGCTGAAGCTGAGAGGCAGCGTTATAAGGGAACACGGCTGGCAAGGAAGCACGAGAGGCAGCCCCCCACCCAAAAAATTTGGGAGAGGCACACAGGGAGTGAAGCAGAGGCAGGTTGGCAACCTGAGCCAACTCCCGTGTTTACTGTGGCGGGCGTCGTACTGGTCAGGCACCGTGTTATGCGGTGGAGCGCACGGTGTCTCCACCCTCCCCTTAGAGTCAGGTTTTCCACACCTTTGGGGGGGGGGTACTGTCACACCCTGGCCATAGAGAGGTTTTTATTCTCTATTTTGGTTAGGCCAGGGTAATATTCTAGTTTCTTTATTTCTATGTTTGCTATTTCTTTGTGTTTGGCCGGGTGTGGTTCTCAATCAGAGGCAGCTGTCTATCGTTATCTCTGATTGAGAATCATACTTAGTCAGCCTTTTCCCCACCTGTGTTTGTGGGTAGTTGTTTTCGTTTGTTGTCGTTTTGCTCTTTGTTATTTTGTTCAAGTGTATTTTTAATAAATCATGAACACTTACCACGCTGCGCTTTGGTCCACTCCCTCTTCTTCAGATGAGCGTTACAGCAAAACTACAAATCTCTAGCTGACACCTTTGCTAACAGGCATTGTGTCAATTTAAAACTTGCACAAGACAGTTCACAGAATTGTCAATTTTTAAAGAAATGTAGCCAATTTATTCATTACTACATTTTGCTAACAGTAGATAGTTAATCCAGAGATTCTTACCTTTGCCTCGATTCAGCAGTCTCATCCAGATTATCATGGCATTTGTAGTTCTGTATGATAGCCACATTAGCATTTCATTTTTGGGGGGTAAATACAGGTGACTACGTTGATAAATCACCTTGTCCTAGAGATTTACACAGTTAATAAATCGTCACACCACGGGAAGCCTACACGAAACACAGCCCTTTAAGTGTTTCTAAAATCCTGTAAGGGAAAAATTTATTTACATTTACATTGAAGTCATTTAGCAGACGCTCTTATCCAGAGCGACTTACAAATTGGTGAATTCACCTTCTGACATCCAGTGGAACAGCCACTTTACAATAGTGCATCTAAATCATTAAGGGGGGGGTGAGAAGGATTACTTTATCCTATCCTAGGTATTCCTTGAAAAGGTGGGGTTTCAGGTGTCTCCGGAAGGTGGTGATTGACTCCGCTGTCCTGGCGTCGTGAGGGAGTTTGTTCCACCATTGGGGGGCCAGAGCAGCGAACAGTTTTGACTGGGCTGAGCGGGAACTGTACTTCCTCAGTGGTAGGGAGGCGAGCAGGCCAGAGGTGGATGAACGCAGTGCCCTTGTTTGGGTGTAGGGCCTGATCAGAGCCTGGAGGTACTGCGGTGCCGTTCCCCTCACAGCTCTGTAGGCAAGCACCATGGTCTTGTAGCGGATGCGAGCTTCAACTGGAAGCCAGTGGAGAGAGCGGAGGAGCGGGGTGACGTGAGAGAACTTGGGAAGGTTGAACACCAGACGGGCTGCGGCGTTCTGGATGAGTTGTAGGGGTTTAATGGCACAGGCAGGGAGCCCAGCCAACAGCGAGTTGCAGTAATCCAGACGGGAGATGACAAGTGCCTGGATTAGGACTTGCGCCGCTTCCTGTGTGAGGCAGGGTCGTACTCTGCGGATGTTGTAGAGCATGAACCTACAGGAACGGGCCACCGCCTTGATGTTGGTTGAGAACGACAGGGTGTTGTCCAGGATCACGCCAAGGTTCTTAGCGCTCTGGGAGGAGGACACAATGGAGTTGTCAACCGTGATGGCGAGATCATGGAACGGGCAGTCCTTCCCCGGGAGGAAGAGCAGCTCCGTCTTGCCGAGGTTCAGCTTGAGGTGGTGATCCGTCATCCACACTGATATGTCTGCCAGACATGCAGAGATGCGATTCGCCACCTGGTCATCAGAAGGGGGAAAGGAGAAGATTAATTGTGTGTCGTCTGCATAGCAATGATAGGAGAGACCATGTGAGGTTATGACAGAGCCAAGTGACTTGGTGTATAGCGAGAATAGGAGAGGGCCTAGAACAGAGCCCTGGGGGACACCAGTGGTGAGAGCGCGTGGCGAGGAGACAGATTCTCGCCACGCCACCTGGTAGGAGCGACCTGTCAGGTAGGACGCAATCCAAGCGTGGGCCGCACCGGAGATGCCCAACTCGGAGAGGGTGGAGAGGAGGATCTGATGGTTCACAGTATCGAAGGCAGCCGATAGGTCTAGAAGGATGAGAGCAGAGGAGAGAGAGTTAGCTTTAGCAGTGCGGAGCGCCTCCGTGATACAGAGAAGAGCAGTCTCAGTTGAATGACTAGTCTTGAAACCTGACTGATTTGGATCAAGAAGGTCATTCTGAGAGAGATAGTGGGAGAGCTGGCCAAGGACGGCACGTTCAAGAGTTTTGGAGAGAAAAGAAAGAAGGGATACTGGTCTGTAGTTGTTGACATCGGAGGGATCGAGTGTAGGTTTTTTCAGAAGGGGTGCAACTCTCGCTCTCTTGAAGACGGAAGGGACGTAGCCAGCGGTCAGGGATGAGTTGATGAGCGAGGTGAGGTAAGGGAGAAGGTCTCCGGAAATGGTCTGGAGAAGAGAGGAGGGGATAGGGTCAAGCGGGCAGGTTGTTGGGCGGCCGGCCGTCACAAGAAGCGAGATTTCATCTGGAGAGAGAGGGGAGAAAGAGGTCAGAGCACAGGGTAGGGCAGTGTGAGCAGAACCAACGGTGTCGTTTGACTTAGCAAACGAGGATCGGATGTCGTCGACCTTCTTTTCAAAATGGTTGACGAAGTCATCTGCAGAGAGGGAGGAGGGGGAGGGGGAGGAGGATTCAGGAGGGAGGAGAAGGTGGCAAAGAGCTTCCTAGGGTTAGAGGCAGATGCTTGGAATTTAGAGTGGTAGAAAGTGGCTTTAGCAGCAGAGACAGAGGAGGAAAATGTAAAGAGGAGGGAGTGAAAGGATGCCAGGTCCGCAGGGAGGTGAGTTTTCCTCCATTTCCGCTCGGCTGCCCGGAGCACTGTTCTGTGAGCTCGCAATGAGTCGTCGAGCCACGGAGCGGGAGGGGAGGACCGAGCCGGCCTGGAGGATAGGGGACATAGAGAGTCAAAGGATGCAGAAAGGGAAGAGAGGAGGGTTGAGGAGGCAGAATCAGGAGATAGGTTGGAGAAGGTATGAGCAGAGGGAAGAGATGAGGGAAGAGATGATAGGATGGACGAGGAGAGAGTAGCGGGGGAGAGAGAGCGAAGGTTGGGACGGCGCGATCCCATCCGAGTAGGGGCAGTGTGGGAAGTGTTGGATGAGAGCAAGAGGGAAAAGGATACAAGGTAGTGGTCGGAGACTTGGAGGGGAGTTGCAATGAGGTTAGTGGAAGAACAGCATCTAGTAAAGATGAGGTCGAGCGTATTGCCTGCCTTGTGAGTAGGGGGGGAAGGTGAGAGCGTGAGGTCAAAAGAGGAGAGGAGTGGAAAGAAGGAGGCAGAGAGGAATGAGTCAAAGGTAGACGTGGGGAGGTTAAAGTCGCCCAGGACTGTGAGAGGTGAGCCGTCCTCAGGAAAGGAGCTTATCAAGGCATCAAGCTCATTGATGAACTCTCCGAGGGAACCTGGAGGGCGATAAATGATAAGGATGTTAAGCTTGAAAGGGCTGGTAACTGTGACAGCGTGGAATTCAAAGGAGGCGATAGACAGATGGGTAAGGGGAGAAAGAGAGAATGACCACTTGGGAGAGATGAGGATCCCGGTGCCACCACCCCGCTGACCAGAAGCTCTCGGGGTGTGCGAGAACACGTGGGCGGACGAAGAGAGAGCAGTAGGAGTAGCAGTGTTATCTGTGGTGATCCATGTTTCCGTCAGTGCCAAGAAGTCGAGGGACTGGAGGGAGGCATAGGCTGAGATGAACTCTGCCTTGTTGGTCGCAGATCGGCAGTTCCAGAGGCTACCGGAGACCTGGAACTCCACGTGGGTCGTGCGCGCTGGGACCACCAGATTAGGGTGGCCGCGGCCACGCGGTGTGGAGCGTTTGTATGGTCTGTGCAGAGAGGAGAGAACAGGGATAGATAGACACATAGTTGACAGGCTACAGAAGAGGCTATGCTAATGCAAAGGAGATTGGAATGACAAGTGGACTACACGTCTCGAATGTTCAGAAAGTTAAGCTTACGTAGCAAGAATCTTATTGACTAAAATGATTGAAATGATACAGTACTGCTGGAGTAGGCTAGCTGGCAGTGGCTGCGTTGTTGACACTACACTAATCAAGTCGTATGGTTGAAAATGATTGGAACCATTTCTTTGTTTGACCATTAGGTTTTATGGGTATTATGACTCATAATGTGGTACTCTATTGACCCGACATGCATCGACAAGCACTCTGTCACCCATGGCAACCAATCGGTTTTTACACCCTCTCCATGTCTCTCTAAATGAGCCAAGAGCACCGGAATCATCAGTCATAAACCCTGCCTATTTTTACAATTTATCTTCTAAAAATTGTATTTTAAACCCGAACCTCAACCACAATGCTAACATTATGCCTAACTCTAACCTACCAAAAAACACATTTTTGTTTTCCTACATTTTTACGATAATACAAGCACAAAGTCAAAATTGGCTCTATCTAGTAGAAATCAAATGGAATGCTTGTGAGATGCCACACAGGTTGCCACAGAAACGTTGGAATTGAGCATGCTCACTGGGAAGGACCGGAGTGATGTCATCAGGAACGGACAGGTTTAATTTCACTCATCGCCATGGCGACACACCCAGGAGTTGTCAGGCGAGAGTCTCTCTCTCTCTCTCTCTCTCTCTCTCTCTCTCTCCTCTCTCTTTCCCTCTTTCTCTCTCTCTCTCCCTCTCTCTCTCTGTCTTCCTCCTTCCTCTCTCTTTCCCTCCCTTTTTCTCTCCCTCCTCTATCTCCCTCTATCCCTCTATTTCTCTCTTTAACGCTCTGTCTTTCTCCTTCTCTCTCTTTCTCCCACCTCTCTCTCTCCCCCTCTCTCCCCCCCCCCCTCTTTACCCCTCTCACAGCCCAACAGAGATTTAAGTTGATCAATTAACATCAATTAACTTTCAATCTGATATAGCTAGGGCCAAGAGACCACAGGGTGTGTGTGTGTTTGTGTAGCCATTTGTTTTGACTGGGTAGATGGCTGTGCATGCCTCTCTCATCAGAACAGAAGGTGGAGATTCATACTTTGATATTTAAATGAGTTGCGGGACCCATTTCTGACTGGAATATCTGCTCTATTCTCCATGTACTACTTTAACCACACACATCCACACCCACACACACACACAAACAACATCACGTATGCCATACCTACACTTCTAAAGAAATGATGGGGGTGGAGGAGGAGGCAGAAGGGAGCTTCATACACAACAACAACAGGGGAAATGAAAAGAGAGAAACAGGAGAGGAGAGGCGGTGGAGAGAGGACACAGTGAAAAGGGGCATTTACAGCTGCACCGTCATTTGACAAACACTGAGGTGTACTGAACAATAAACCCATACACACAATGATATGAAATGGGCTCTAAAGAATCTTGCAGACAGTAAATAGATAAATAAATAACTACAAACACTGATAGTCAAACTAATATACACCAATATACATGCAGAAACACACACAATCGTATTTGTGCCTTTAAAGAACACATCCTTTGAAGAATACATTTTTTAAAGAACACATTGGTTAAAGAATACATTATTTAAAGGCCCAGTGCAGTTAAAAACTATGAGGTTGGAATAGTGCTGTGAAATTGTAAAAAAATAAATATTATAATGCCCATTTAGTGTAAGAGCTGTTTGAGAAGACCGTCTGAATGTCTCCCTGTTTGGGTGGGATGGAGATTTGGCCTGCCTGGAGACATCACCAGGCAGTAAATTAGTTAAAAGACCAATTAGAGAGTTCAAAACCTCTCTGCCAATAACAAATAGTTTTCAGTTTTCCCTTCCCCACTCAGACCACTCACAAACAGTCCTAACAATATTCTTGTTTGAGAAAAGGCTCTTTGCTAAGAAGCTATTTTATCATCTTTTTGAGCATTTGAATTGAAAACAATCACAGTAAGGTACTTAATTGTTACTCCAAAATTATTTGATATTAAGATTATTTTTTTAAACGGTTTCATTAAACCTTCAACCGTCAATGATGATGAATTAACTAAATGTGACATCTCCTGACCACAGGGGGTTAGTGGCACCGTAATTGGGGAGGACGGCTCGTGGTAACGGCTAGAGCGGAATTAGTGGAAGGGCATCAAATACATCAAACAAATGGTTTTCAGGTGGTTGCTGCCATTCCATTTGCTCCATTCCAGACATTATAATGAGCCTTCCTCCCCTGTTGTGCTCCTGACATACCTTAAACGCATGCCTGCCTGACATACATGACAAACACCAACACAGTCAAACATAAACATTCACACCCGTGCACATCCCTATGTATGACCATCACAATAGCCATCCGTAACTCTATCAATGAATGCTGACAACCAGTTCATCTTTTACGTGTGTGTGTGTGTGTGTGTGTGTGTTGTTGTGTTGTGTGTGTATGTGTGTCCATCCATTACTGTAGCACTGAATGCTGACAGCCAGTTAACCTTTTACATGCGTGTCATTGTACCTTAGAGCCACACATCACATTCCTGTAGACCAGGTCACACGAGTGTTAGCCCCCGCTGTGTGGGGTGCAAGAACACAACACACACATGCTGCGAACACATGCATTATAAGCACACAGACAAACACACACTGCAAAGCGACGGTACACACACAATGTGAACACAAACGTACACACACGTTACAGGGACAGTTCTAGGAATCGGGTGATTTTGTGTGTAATGTACAGTGTGTCTGTGGATTACCTCACTTTGGTCCAGAGGGATTTGCCTGTAAAGCCAGATCTCTTTGTCTAACACTGGAATGCACTGGGACGGAGATGCCTGACCTGGGCACGTGTGAGTGGGTGGGTGTGTGGGTGAGTGAGTAGTTGGGTGGGTTAGTGTTTGGTAAGTGTGCATGTCAGGGATGGGAAGTTTGAGTGTGGGTGTGTCGGTGTGTGTGTGCAACTTACTAGTTTACAATGATGTGGGGACAGGGGACTGGAGTTACATAAATGTCATCTGTTTTATTCTTACAATACCAAACACATCATCCTTCCTCATATCCTTCAAATGTAAATAAATAACATACCGCACCTACTGCACTTGGTCTTGTTATTGCCTAGGTTACATGTTGTCTATTATGGGCCGCCGGTGGCTTCTTCCTCACATCCACACTATAGACTGGGGAGTCCTATGGCAGGCCGAGAGACAGGCCATCAACATTGCAGTCCAAGGTAAGGTGGAGGGGAGGGGTGTGTGTTAACCCCCCTCCTGTCTATCTCCTTTCTCTTGCTGCCATGATCTGTGTCTTCTCGCAAGTCTCATCCTCCAGCTCTCTCTCTGCCAGGATAGACCAAGAATGCATCCTATATGGCACCTTATTCACTATATAGTGCACTACTTTTGACCAGGACCCATAGGGTTCTCATCACAATTAGTGCACTATGTGGGGAATAGTGTCTCATTTGGGGCGCAGTACAACTTCTCCTCTCCTTTTCCTCCTCACTCAGCCGTCTCTTCCTCCTCCTATTCAACCTAAAATAATGGGCAGTTTTCATTTCAGAATTGACTTTCAATGTATCTTCTGAGCTCAAATTGAATCTACCACCCCTGCTGCCAAGATTCTCTCTCCTTCCCTCTCGCTCTCTCTCTCTCCCTCCCTTTCTCCCTCTCTTCCTTAACCTCCCTCTCTCCATCTCTTTCCCTCCCTCAAAACACTCTCCCTCCCTCCTAATCATAGCTCAAGGTGATCCAGCCACTCCTGCATCATCCACATCATTCACGTACCTCCTCTCCGTAGAGTTATCACAACCTAAACCACTAATCTCTCTCTTTACCTTAGTGCTTTCTCTGACACAATCAACTATGTCTTCCCTAACCTCTCTCTCTATCTCTCTCTCTCTCCTTCTCCCTCCCCACTTATCATCTCTCTGTCTTTAATTTTCTCAATTGCTAGTCTTCTTCTCTTCCATTGTCTGTCTCTCTGTTTCTCTTACAAACATTTTTTCTTGTCACCTCTCTCTCGCCAAATCAAATGAAAGTGCATTGGTTGCGTGCACAGTGTAGCAGATGTTATAGCGGGTGCACTGTTACCGTGTTACTGTCTCCTTCCACGGAGTGGACAAAACATTATGAACACCTGCTCTCTCCATGACATAGACTGACCAGGTGAATCCAGGTGAAAGCAATGATCCCTTATTGATGTCACCTGTTACATCCGCTTCAATCAGTGTAGATCAGGTATTCCCAAACTGGTGAGCAATGCCGTCAGGGGTACGCCAATTAAAAATATGATTCACATTTAAAAAAGTAAAACCCTTTTTTTTTTCTTACATTTTCAAACAGTCCATTTATATTTTCCAACAGGGATATACATTTGGGTGAGTTTTTTCTTGCCTGAGTAGCCTCGTTTCACAGCCAAAAATAACTTAAACCATCTAGTGCTCAACAACACAATGTCAAATACAGGTAGCCTAGTCAAATAATGAACATCCAATCACATTAACCGTTACTCTCTTGCGGGGATTCCACTAATGTATCCAAATGTATCCAAATGTAGTCCGTATGTATCCAAACGTAGCTGCTGCTCATGTTGGTATCTGTACTGATGGCGCAAAAGCCATGACAGGAAGACATTGTGGAGTGGTAACGATGTGCAAGCAGTTGCTCCCTACGCCACTTGGGTCAACTGCAGCATCCACCGAGAGGCTCTTGCTGTCAAGGGAATGGCTGACAGCTTGAAAGACGTTTTGGACACTACAGTGAAAATGGTTAACTTTGTTAAGGCAAGGCCCCTGAACTCTCGTGTATTTTCTGCACTATGCAATGATATGGGCAGCGACCATATAACGCTTTTACAACCGACAGAAGTGCGCTGGTTCTCAAGGGGGAAATTATTCACATTTTTTAAATTAAGAGACAAGCTTAAAGTTTATTTTACTGACAAAATTTTTACTTGTCTGACAGCTTGTATGATGACGAGTTTCCGACACAACTGGCCAATGTGGGTGATGTTTTTTCTCGCATGAATGATCTGAATCTAGGATTACAGGGACCCCCCCCCCCCGCAACTATATTCAATGTGCGGAACAAAATTGAGGCTATGATTAAGAAGTTGGAGCTCTTCTCTGTCTGCATTAACAAGGACAACACACAGGTCTTTCCATCATTGTATGATTTTTTTGGTGTGCAAATGAACTCAAGCTTACGGATAATGTCAAATGTGATATAGCGAAGCACCTGAGTGAGTTGGGTGCACAATTACGCAGGTACTTTCCCGAAACGGATGACACAAACAACTGGATTCGTCATCCCTTTCATGCCCTGCCTCCAGTCCACTTACCGATATCTGAACAAGAGAGCCTCATCGAAATTGCAACAAGCGGTTCTGTGAAAATTGAATTTAATCAGAAGCCACTGCCAGATTTCTGGAATGGGCTGCGCTCAGAGTATCCTGCCTTGACAAATCGCACTGTTAAGACACTGATGCCCTTTGCAATCATGTACCTTTGTGAGAGTGGATTCTCGGCCCTCACTAGCATGAAAACTAAATACAGGCACAGACTGTGTGTGGAAAATGATTTAAGACTGAGACTCTCTCCAATACAACCCAACATTGCAAAGTTATATGCATCCTTTCAAGCACACCCTTCTCATTAACCTGTGGTGATTTATTTATACTTTTCGATGACAAATAAGGTTTTATATAGAAGATGGTTAAATAAAGAGCAAAATTATTGATTATTATTATATTATTATTTTTGCCCTGGTCCTGTAAGAGCTCTTTGTCACTTCCTATGAGCCGGGTTGTGACAAAAACTCACACTCATTCTTATGTTTAATAAATGTATTGTATAGTGCATGTGGCAGGCTTACAATGATGGCAAAAAACAATATTTGAGAGTACGCTGACCCTGGTGCTAGAGTGGGTACACAGCTGGAGGTTGAATGTTTGACGTGGTACGGGACAATAGAAGGTTTGGGAACCGCTGGTGTAGATGAAGGTGAGGAGACAGATTCAAGAAGGATTCTTAAGCCTTGAGACAGCTGAGACATGGATTGTGTATTTGTGCCATTCAGGGGGTGAATGGGCACAAAAAATATTTAGGTGAGCAGGGTATGGTCGTTGGTGCCAGGCGCACTGGTTTGAGTGTGTCAAGAACTGCAATGCTGGTGAGGTTTTCACCCTCAACAGTTTCCCATGTGTATGAAGGACATCCAGCCAATTTGACACAACTGTAGGATGCATTGTAATCAACATGGGCAAGCATCCATGTGTAACGCTTTCGACACCTTGTAGAGTTCAAGCCCCTGACGAATTGAAGCTGTTCTGAGGGGGGATACAAATCAATATTAGGAAGGTATTCTTAATGTTTTGTCCACCCAGTATTTGTACATTTTAACCTTTTTTCAACTAGGCAAGAAGAACAAATTTTTATTTACAATGAATGCCTATACACACAGTACGAGTCAAAAGTTTGGACACATCTACTCATTGCAGGTTTTTATTTTATTTTACTATTTTCTACACTGTAGAACAATAGTAAAGACATCAAAACTATACAATAACACATATGGAATCATGTAGTAACCAAAAAAGTGTTAAACAAATAAAAATATATTTTTGATTCTTCAAAGTAGCCACCCTTTGCCTTGATGACAGCTTTGCACACTCTTGGAATTCTCTCAACCATCTTCACGAGGAATGTTTTTCCAACAGTCTTGAAGGAGCACTCCGTCACTCTCCTTCTTGGTCAAATCAAATCAAATCAAATTTTATTTGTCACATACACATGGTTAGCAGATGTTAATGCGAGTGTAGCGAAATGCTTGTGCTTCTAGTTCCGACAATGCAGTAATAACCAACAAGTAATCTAACTAACAATTCCTAAACTACTGTCTTATACACAGTGTAAGGGGATAAAGAATATGTACATAAGGATATATGAATGAGTGATGGTACAGAGCAGCATAGGCAAGATACAGTAGATGGTATCGAGTACAGTATATACATATGAGATGAGTATGTAAACAAAGTGGCATAGTTAAAGTGGCTAGTGATACATGTATTACATAAGGATGCAGTCGATGATAGAGTACAGTATATACGTATGCATATGAGATGAATAATGTAGGGTAAGTAACATTATATAAGGTAGCATTGTTTAAAGTGGCTAGTGATATATTTACATCATTTCACATCAATTCCCATTATTAAAGTGGCTGGAGTTGAGTCAGTGTCAGTGTGTTGGCAGCAGCCACTCAATGTTAGTGGTGGCTGTTTAACAGTCTGATGGCCTTGAGATAGAAGCTGTTTTTCAGTCTCTCGGTCCCAGCTTTGATGCACCTGTACTGACCTCGCCTTCTGGATGATAGCGGGGTGAACAGGCAGTGGCTCGGGTGGTTGATGTCCTTGATGATCTTTATGGCCTTCCTGTAACATCGGGTGGTGTAGGTGTCCTGGAGGGCAGGTAGTTTGCCCCCGGTGATGCGTTGTGCAGACCTCACTACCCTCTGGAGAGCCTTACGGTTGAGGGCGGAACAGTTGCCGTACCAGGCGGTGATACAGTCCGCCAGGATGCTCTCGATTGTGCATCTGTAGAAGTTTGTGAGTGCTTTTGGTGACAAGCCGAATTTCTTCAGCCTCCTGAGGTTGAAGAGGCGCTGCTGCGCCTTCTTCACGATGCTGTCTGTGTGAGTGGACCAATTCAGTTTGTCTATGATGTGTATGCCGATGAACTTAAAACTTTCTACTCTCTCCACTACTGTTCCATCGATGTGGATAGGGGGCTGTTCCCTCTGCTGTTTCCTGAAGTCCACAATCATATCCTTAGTTTTGTTGACGTTGAGTGTGAGGTTATTTTCCTGATACCACACTCCGAGGGCCCTCACCTCCTCCCTGTAGGCTGTCTCGTCGTTGTTGGTAATGAAGCCTACCACTGTTGTGTCGTCTAACAGGCTGGAGGCGTATCTTGGGTCATTGTCCGGTTGAAAAACAAATGACACTCCCACAAAGTGCAAACCAGATGGGATGGTGTATCGCTACAGAATGCTGTGGCAGTCATGCTGGTTAAGTGTGCCTTGATTTCTAAATTAATCCCAGAGGGTGTCACCAGCAAAGCACACCCCACACCATCACACCTCCTCCGTGCTCACGGTGGGAACCACACATGCGGAGGTCATCTGTTCACCTACTCTGCGTCTTACAAAGCCACCCTTTGCTTTGATGACAGCTTTGCACACTCTTGGCATTCTCTCAACCAGCTTCATGAGGTAGTCACCTGGAATGCATTTCAATTAACAGGTGTACCTTGTTAAAAGTTAATGTGTGGAATTTGTGGAACTTATTTCCTTCTTAATGTGTTTGAGCCAGTCAGTTGTATTGTGACAAGGTAGGGGTGGTATACAGAAGATAGCCCTATTTAGTAAATAGCAAGAGAAATGACAGTTCATCATTACTTTAAGACACGAAGGTCAGTCAATCCGGAAAATTTCAAGAACTTTGAAAGTTTCTTCAAGTGAAAAAACCCCATCAAACACTATGATGAAACTGGCTATCATGAGGACCGCCACAGGAAAGGAATACCCAGAGTTACCTCTGCTGCAGAGGATAAGTTCATTAGAGTTACCAGCCTCAGAATTTACAGCCCGAATAAATGTTTCACGGAGTTCAAGTAACATACACATTTCAACATCCAAACGTTTGACTGGTACTGTATACACACTGTATAAAGGTCCTCTCCAGGACATTATACAGATGACAGGTGAGACACCCCACCGCCAATCCATATTTCCATCCCACACTCCCCTCCTCATCTGACATTCCCCTCTTCATCCCACAATCCCTCTCCTCATCCCACAATAGCCCTCTCCCCATCTCACAATTCCCCTCTCCCCTCCAGATCATACACATTAGCTATATAATCATCAGGCTATATCCTACTCCAACTCATCAGAGATATTCATATTCATATGTTATGTTCTATGCTATGTTTTGAGTGTGTTTCTGACTGTCTCTTTGTTACACAGTGTTGGTCAAGAACGCCTGCAACATATCGATTGTCTGGGAGTTCATCTCAAAGTAAGTGAATAGAGAACTAAATACTGAAGTAAAAAGGTGTTTTTTTATTTTGTATTTTTGAGAATATTTTTTGTCATTTGTATTTGTAGCAGTTATGCTTATTTATTTAGCTGAAGACTGGTTAGCTTTGCCTAGCTTAGTTCAGCATTATGTGCTTTATTCATGTGAAAGTAGCTAGTTTGGAGGCTGGTTAGTTCAGCCTCATATTTGTTCTATTGTCTTCAGTAGCTAACAGGAAGGCGGTTTATCGTAGCTTAGCTTCTTAGTTCAGCATAGGCTAAGTGTTTTATTGATAAGGTAATAGCTCCAGTCGCTAGCAGGAAGACTGCTTAGCTTAGTTTAGCATAGCCTATGTGTTTTATTCATACGATAGTAGCTCCAGTCACTAGCAGGAAGACTGTTTAGCTTAGTTCAGCATAGGCTATGTGTTTTATTGATAAAGTAGTAGTTCCAATCACTAGCAGGAAGACTGGTTAGCTTAGTGTAGGCTTACAATGTGTTTTATTAATATGGTAGTAGCATTACATTTATATTTTCCAACAGGGCTATATACATTTGGGTGAGGTTTTTTCTCGCCTGAGTAGCCTTGTTTCACAGCCCAAAATAAAATATCAACACAATGTCAAATACAGGTAGCCTAGTCAAATAATTTAACATCCAATCCTATAAACCTTTACTCTATCACGGGAATTCCATTAACGGTCCGTTTGTAGCCAAACGTAGCTGCTGCTCATTCCGTTTCACAGAGCAAGTGGTTGTGTGAAAATGTAATTTAATCAAAAGCCACTGCCAGATTTCTGAACTGGGCTGCACTCAGAGTATCCTGCCTTGGCAATTCACGCTGCTAAGTCACTGATTGTCACGCCCTGACCTTAGAGAGCCTTTTTATGTCTCTATTTGATTTGGTCGGGGTGTGATTTGGGTGGGCATTCTATGTTTTGTATTTCTTTGCATTTGGCTGAGTATGGTTCCCAATCAGAGGCAGCTGTCTATCGTTGTCTCTGATTGGGAATCATACTTAGGTAGCCGTTTTTCCCACCTATGTTGTGGGATCTTGTTCTTGTATTGTTGCTGTTGAGCCCTACAAGGCTGTACATTTCATTGGTTTTCTCTTTCTTGTTTTTCTGGTTATTCATTAAAGAATATGATTAACCTACCCCACGCAGCATCTTGGTCTAATTTCACCAACGACAATCGTTACAGAAGATCCCACCACAAAAAGACCAAGCAGCGTTTCCTGGAGGAGTGGACATGGGAGGAGATACTGGAAGGCAACGGGCCCTGTGAGCAGGCTGGAGAATATCGCCGCCCTAAGGAGGAAATGGAAGCAGCAAAAGCGGAACGGCGAAGATACGAGGAGTTGTCACGACGAAGCATGCACGAGAGGCAGCCACAAAAGAATTTGGGAGGGTGGCACACGGGGAGATTGGTGGAGTCAGGTTATAGACCTGAGCCAACTCCCCGTGCTTACCGTGGGGAGAGTGTGACTAGTCAGGCACCATGTTGTGTGGCTCTGCGCAGTGTGTTTCCGATGCGCATGCACAGCCAAGTGCGCTCTGTGCCAGCTCCTCGCATTTGTCGAGCTAGAGTGGGCATTCAGCCAGGATGGATTGTGCCGGCTCAGCGCTCCTGGACTCTGGTGGGTCTCTACGGTCCAGGATATCCTGTGCCGGCTCTGAGCACTGTGTCTCCGGTGCATCTCCACAGCCCAGCGCCCCGCAGTTGCCGGGCTAGGGTGAGCATCCAGCCAGGACGGGTTGTGCCAGCTCTGCGCTCCAGACCTCCAGTGCGTCTCCACGGTCCAGTGATGATCCATGGCACGAAGCCTCCAGTGATGATCCATGGCACGAAGCCTCCAGCGACGGACTCCAGTTCGGGGCCTCCAGCGACAGTCCCCAGTCCGGCGCCTCCAGCAACGGTCCCCAGTCCGGGGCCTGCAGAGAGGGTCCCCAGTCCGGGGCCTGCAGAGAGGGTCCCCAGTCCGGGGCCTACAGCGAAGGTTCCCAGTCTGGGGCCTGCAGCGAGGGTCTCCAGTCCGGGGCCTGCAGAGAGGGTCTCCAGTCCGGGGCCTGCAGCGAGGGTCTCCAGTCCGGGGCCTGCAGAGAGGGTCCCCAGTCCGGGGCCTGCAGAGAGAGTCCCCAGTCCGGGGCATGCAGTGAGGGTCCCCAGTCCGGGGCCTGCAGAGAGGGTCCCCAGTCCGGGGCCTACAGCGAAGGTTCCCAGTCTGGGGCCTGCAGCGAGGGTCCCCAGTCCGGGGCCTGCAGAGAGGGTCCCCAGTCCGGGGCCTACAGCAAAGGTTCCCAGTCTGGGGCCTGCAGCGACGGTTCCCAGTCCGGGGCCTGCAGCGAGGGTCCCCAGCCCGGAGCCTACAATGAGGGTTCCCAGTCTGGGGCCTGCAGAGAGGGTCGCCAGTCCGGGGTCGGCGACGAGGGTCCCTGCACCAGAGGTGCCACCAAAGTGGGGGGAGCCAGAGTGTGGTTCCCAATCAGAGGCAGCTGTCTATCGTTGTCTCTGATTGGGAATCATACTTAGGAAACCTTTTTTCCCACCTATGTTGTGGGATCTTGCTCTGGTATTGTTGTTGATGAGCACTACAACGCTGTACATTTCGTTGGTTCTCTCTTTCTTGTATCATTAAAGAATATGATTAACCTACCCCACGCTGCATCTTGGTCTAATTCCACCAATGGCGATCGTTACGCTGATGCCCTTTGCAACCACGTACCTATGTGAGAGTGGATTCTCGGCCCACACTAGCATGAAAACTAAATACAGGCACATACTGTGTGTGGAAAATGATTTAAGATTGAGACTCTCTCCAATACAACCCAATATTGCAGAGTTATGTGCATCCTTTCAAGCACACTCTTCTCATTAACCTGTGGTGAGTTATTTATAATTTTTGATGAACAAATAATGTTTTATATATAATATGGTTAAATAAAGAGCAAAATTATTGATTATTATTATTTTTTCTCTGGTCCTGTAAGAGCTCTTTGTCACTTCCCACGAGCCAGTTTGTGACAAACACTCACACTCATTCTTATGTTTAATAAATGTATCACATAGTGTGTGTGGCAGGCTGACAATGATGGCAAAAAACTACATTTGAGAGTGCGCTGACCTTGGTGCTAGAGGGGGTACGCAGCTGGAGGTTGAACATTTGAAGGGGTACGGGACAATAAAATGTTTGGGAACCACTGCTCTAATAGATTGAAGGTGATCTTGTCAATATACTTCTGCAATAAAGTACAAAAAGTATTCTTCTCTAAGTATTTCTTTAATCTACTTCTATTTCTCTAAACCTCTTAGATGTGTACTCCACCTGTGTGATTCTGGTACCGGTTCCGACCGACATGTTCGCTTATAAATCGATCTGTGTACACCATAGATCGAAATGGCTTGAATTGAGCGATAGCCCTGGTTCCCATGGTCACAGTAGTATTTTTCTGAGCCTGTATTTAAATGCTCCTGAGTGGCGCAGTGGTCTAAGGCACAACATCTCAAGAGGTGTCACTCAAGAGGTGTCACTACGGTCCCTGGTTCAAATCCAGGCTGTATTTACATCTGGCCATGATTCAGAGTCCAATAGGGCAGCTCACAATTGGCCCAGCGTCGTCTAGGTCAGGCCGTCATTGTAAAGCAAAATCAAATCAGCTTTTATTGGTCAAAAAATGCTTGTGCTTCTAGTTCGGACAGTGCAGTAATATCTAACAAGTGATCTAACAATTCCCCAACAACTACCTAATACACACAAATCTAAAGGTGTGAATGAGAATATGTGCATATAAGTATATGGATGAGCGGGATAGGCAAGGTGCAATAGATGGTATAATATACAGTATATACATATTATATGACTAATGTAAGATATGTAAACATCATTAAAGTGGCATTATTTAAAGTGGCTAGTGATCGCTTTATTAAAGTGGGCAGTGATTGGGTCTCAGTGTAGGCAGCAGCCTCTCTGAGTTAGTGATGGCTGTTTAACACTGATGGCCTTGAGATAGAAGCTATTTTTCAGTGTCTCGGTCCCTGCTTTGATGAACCTGTACTGACCTCACCTTCTGGATGATAGTGGTGTGAATAGGCAGTGGCTCAGGTGGTTGTTGTCCTTGATGATCTTTTTTGGCCGAAATAAGAATTTGTTCTTAACTGACTTGCCTAGTTAAATCAAGGTAAATTAAATTCCTACAATATCATTCGCACTTCCGACTCCATCAGCTCCTGTCTGAACCCTACATAGACCCCTTTGCCACACGAGTGCGATGCGCACAAATTGGTGGCAGAACAAGGGGGAGTTCTTATAGAACGCCAGCAAAAAAAGCCTCTATTTACGTTGCTTACGAGTGCATTTTACACTAATTTATGAATAACCTGGTATGAAGAACCTGCTTAATATAATGTTTGTGTCATTATCTCAAATCAACTGCATTATACTTAAAAACACTTTAACCAGCTTTTGCTACAGCCTATGTCAATGAGCGTTAGCGATCTAGCTCACAACTGCCACAAACAAATATCATCTGAGCGACTGTTCAAGCAACAATCAAAACATCATTATAAGCCTATTAGAACCAGGACCAGGACCAGGAGAGAGTGGTTTCATCACGGTAGCACATTCAGAGATCAATTTATAGCCATTAATCGAAAATTATTAATAGATTTGAAACAAAAAACATTTTCTGTTTGTTATAGACGGACCAGATTCATATGAGAGGAAAGGCAAGTTCCTAACGAATTCAAGAAGCCAAGCTAGAGTTCTGTGAGAGGTTCACAGTGATGGGGGCAGACGTTTTGATCAAGAGAGACTTTTAGAAAATATGCACATTTTGTCTCACACTAAACATACAAATATGTATTTTACAGTTATAAGGAAGGGGATATCTCATAGTTAGTTGTTTTATTATTTGATTATACTATATTTAGAAAGCATAAAAGTCATTTCAAGCCTTATTCATACCGTTTTATATATCACATCAAATATTTCACATTTGTATCATATTTGTATTGTGTACTTGAAATTGTGTCCTCAACAGTGACTAGACTTCAGCAATTTACTTTAAAAAAATACCAAAAAGGGGAGATTTGATTTATCTTTCTTTGGGTATGCAACATTACTAGTCATTGTTTATGACTCTCTCATGATACATAATTACTTTTGGGGATTATGTAGATGACATTTTCGATGACATTTAGTTCCATATAACTGGTTTTAATAAATTTCTATTGACTTCCTTCCCATTGGATTGACTCTCAATTCAAACAGCAGTTCTAATTCCACTCCTCTGAGCGTTAGTCAGTTCCAATTCAACATCTATTCCACGTTGGTTCAACATCATTTCATTGAAATGACGTGGAAACAACATTGATTCAACCAGTGTGTTGCCAGTGGGTCAACAAACTTGTTCTCAAACTTGTCCTGCAATGTCTTCCACCAGCCATTCAGAATGCATGTCCATTTTAGTGCAAGATTAAATAAAATACGAATAAATGTCCAGTATTGCGCAGTTAGGCCTATGGTACACTCCAAAAGGGTTCTCCGGATGTCCCCATAGGATAAATATTTTGGGTTCCAAGGAGAACACTTTTGTGTTCCAGGGAGAACCATTTTTGGTTCCATGTAGAACGCTCTGTGGAAAGAGTAAAGTGGTCAATCAAAGGTGACCAAAACAATGCAATTGCCATGGAAACGTTTGGAGGATAAGGCTTTGAGGAAAAGATCCAATTTCCTCACTGCCTCACAGCAAAATGAGCCTACATTTAGGCTATTGTTTATATATGTGTATTTCACACTATGTTGAGGAGTAAAATGCTTGTATGGATGAAAACCCAACACATGATCATGTCCTGTCATGCCAATCAACTAACCAGCGTATACACATGGGAGTTAGCATTTAGCAGTTACTTCTGAGGGGTGGCTGGTAGCCTGGCGGGCTGGATCGAATCCCCGAGCTGACAAGGTAAAAATCTGTTGTTCGGCCCCTGAGCAAGGCAGTTAACCCACTGACCCCCGGGCGCTGAAGACGTAGATGTCAACTAAGGCAGCCCTCTGCACCTCTCTGATCCAGAGGGGTTGGGTTAAATGCGGAAAACACATTTCAGTTGAATGCATTCAGTTGTACAACTGACTAGGTACCCACTTTCCCTCTTCTTAACCTGAAAAGGGATAACTTCTCCATGTTATGCAGCAAAAACAGCCAAATATATTCAATTCTGACTTGGGGCGGCAGGGTAGCCTCGTGGTTAGAGCGGTGGACTAGTAACCGAAAGGTTGCAAGTTCAAATCCCCGAGCTGACAAGGTACACATCTGTTGTTCTGCCCCTGAACAGGCAGTTAACCCACTGTTCCTAGGCCGTCATTGAAAATAAGAATTTGTTCTTAACTGACTTACCTAGTTAAATAAAGGTAATAATAAAAAATACCAAATTGTGGACCTGTTACAATACATAAATCATGATAGATTTGTTGAATGTGTTCAAATCTGGCTAATGGAACGTCTGCGGTCCGTTGGCTACTTTACCACATCTATGGTACCAAAAAGGTTGTACTTGAACCAAAAGGGTTCTACCTGGAAGCAAAGAAGGTTCCTCAAAGTGTTCTATGGAATCAGCTGAAAAAGCCTTTTAGGTTCTAGATAGTATATTTATTCCCTAAACTTTATGTAGGTATGGTGTCTTTATGGCAATGGTCTTGGATGTTATCAGTGAGGTTACAGCGATTTCAACTGAGTGGATTTGACTCTGGCAAATGGTCTGGTCACTATTATAGCAACTAGGTTCTCCCCTCCTCCCTTTCCCTGTCCCACAGCTCAAGAGAGCACAGACTCCCCCTTTTCAGGGGGAGAGGAGGGAGGGGGGAGGAGAGGAGGGAACATGGCTGCAATGTTTTTGGAAGGCTCTTTTCAGTACTCATTCCAGGAGTAGGGATGGAGGACAGTGGAGGAGAGCCTGAGTTTGTGAGTGACTCATTCTACACTACTACACAGGTTGATAATGGCCCGTTCCGCTTTGTGTGTATGGAAATACACTGTTCTACTGTATATGTGTCATATACTTTCCGTTAGATTAATGTGTGTGGTGTATGACTGACTGCTATTTGTGTTCATAATAATGAACCATATAGATGGTTATTTTACATGAAGTAAACTTGTATTACCTGTTTAAGACCATTTTTTTGAGGTAGTTGAAGAAGTTAAAAAAGTTTTACTTAATTACACAAAGCAGTAAAATACAGTAAAAGTTAAATGTATTAAAATAATTGGTCTGATTATTTTGATATACTACTATATCAACCTTATTACTTTGGATTGTGGGGCAGTTAGATCACACATTTCAGCAAAAATAACTACACTCCTACTACACTTCTCCACACTCTGCTACTAGAATACCACACTATATGGCAACTGTACTAATGCAGTAGAGAAGACAGTGAGGTACTGTTGAAGTTTTAAGTAAATAACACACTTAACTTTTTACAACGTGTTTGGACTACAGGGGGATGTTTATGAAGTCTTCTCTAGGCTGGAGGGGGATCAGTGGATAGAGGGACCCACCCACTGGCCGGAAAGGGTGAACCCCTTCCCTCTGAGAACCTCTGCCCCCAGGGGACACGCAAGTTAACTGAGCATAACATACGGCCCTAAAATAAAAATGTTTTTATTTTTTGCCTGATTCTTTTATTTATTTTTTCCCAAATTCAGTTTCTGTCAGAGTTTACTAGGAGTGGTGGGTTGGAGTCAGGCGCAGAGAGCAGAGGGTTCGGTAAATCGTCATTTATTTTCTGCACAAAACGGTCACGCCAAAATACAGGGCGCAGACCAGCCCAAACACAGGACCAAACAGCCCGGAGAAAACAAACACGAAAACACATCCACAACCAACAGAGTAGCCAATCCTGCACAAACCTAGGTGGACCTAACAGGCCTAAATAGACATAAATCAAGAAATGAAACAGGGAACAGGTGCAACCAATAAGACAAAACGAAACGAAAAGGAAAAAGGGATCGGTGGCGGCTAGTAGACCGGCGACGACGACCGCGGAGCCCCACCCGGACAGGCAGGGGAGCCACCTTCAGTGGGAGTCGTGACAATTTCTCCATTTTGTTTTCCAGGTTTCTTTATTTCCTCATTTTTTTCTTCTGTTTTTTTTGCACTCAAAATAAAAACATTTAAATAGAAAAACAACTAAATTGGATAAGTCCACAACAATGCTTAAACCAAATCAGGAGACCACTTTTGAGGGAAAAAAATTAATAATTAAGAAACGTTGGCTGGACAGATCCTCGTTGAAGTTGCCACAGACAATGATTGGTTCAGTGCCTTTACACTATTACAATGGAAGGAGTGTGTGTGTGTGTGTGCGTGCGTGTGTGTGTGTGCGTACTGGTTTCAATGTGTTTGTGATTTCTTACCTGTAGAAAAAAATATTTGTGACACATCAAACAGACTGAGTTAGCAGGGCTATTAATGCACAGTGAGACCACATGTTGCCATGGTAACCAGGGAAGTATCACCAAACAAAGTTACATGACAGTGGGAAGTTAGCTTAAAGCTTGAGTAAGTAAAATGTGTGTCCACAAATGTACCCAAATGTCTACTATATGTAAATAGTTGGTTAGTGAATGCCATGATGTAGTTATTTTGTTAGATACTTCTCCCTATTAGCCAACATCATATTTTTTCAAAGCCATTTTAGCAGTCCGAACAGATTCACAAATCATGGGAATTTGGCACGCTATGAAGACTCTCCCTCTGAGGCAAGTGTTGCTAGGCAACCCCCTGCAGTTGTTTGGGCTGTCCTTTTTTTATTATTGTTTCATTCACTTCTCTCTTTGACATGCACTGTTGGAGCTCAGAGCTTAAGAATGTCACTGTACCCTGCAATTACATCTGCGACCCTGTGCATGTGGCTAATAAACAAATCTGATCGGTCTAATCTAATCCTGCTCCCTCCGTGGCTAAAGACAGTGTGAGAAACGGGCTAACAAACATTTGTGCTATGAAACAAAATAAATACTGCACTCTGACCCACAAAACTATTTTGCAAGATTCATGTTATTAGACAAAGCAAGGTACTGTAAGTGAACTTAAAAATGTGATGAAGTTTAATTAGAAATTGCAGCTGTTGAGTCTGCTAGCTTCGGACATTACTTTCTGCATCTTTAACCAGCTAAGCATTAGGGGGCACTATTAACATTTTTGGATGAAAAACGTTCCCGTTTTAAACAAGATATTTTATCACGAAAAGATGCTTGACTATGCATATAATTGACAGCTTTGGATAGAAAACACTCTGACGTTTCCAAAACTGCAAAGATATTGTCTGTGAGTGCAACATAACTGATGTTACAGGCGAAACCCAGATAAAAATCCAACCAGGAAGTGCCGCATTTTTTGAAACTGCCTCATGCCAATGATTCCTTATATGGTTGTGAATGAGCTACGCATGAGCTTACATTTTCCACGTATTTCCCAAGGTGTCTACAGCATTGTGACGTCTTTTTACGCATTTCCATTGAAGAATAGCTGTAAGGGACCATATATAGCAAGTGGTTACATGGTGTCTCCCGCAGAAAATCTTGCGTAAAATACTGAGGTAGCCATTTTTCCAATCGCTTCTTATGAGAAACCAATTGCCTCGACGGATATATTATCGAATATATTTGTTAAAAACACCTTGAGGATGGATCCTAAACGTTTGCCGTGTTTCTGTCAATATTATGGAGCTAATTTTGAAAAAAGTTTGGAGTTGTAGTGGTAGCATTTTCCGGTCGATTTCTCAGCCAAGCATGATGAACAAACGGGAGCTATTTCGTCTACAAAAATGATCTTTTTGGAAAAAAGGAACATTTGCTATCTAACTGGGAGTCTCCTGAGTGAAATCTGAAGTTCTTCAAAGGTAAATTATTTAATTTGGTTGCTTTTCTTATTTTCGTGAAAATGTTGTCTGCTGTCAGCAGAGTCTAGCATAGCATTATGCCATCATAAACTTACACAAATGCTTGTCTAGCGTTGGCTGTAACGCATATTTTGAAAATCTGAGATGACAGTGTTGTAAACAAAAGGCTAAGCTTGTGTTTGAATATATTTCATTAATTTAATTTGCGATTTTCATGAATCGGAAAAGATTCTAGGAGTATTTATGTCCGCTGCGTTATGCTAATTCATTTGAGGCTATGATTACGATCCTGTATCCGGGATTACTCGTCGCAAAAGGTTAATGAAAGTAGTTGATTGGTTACTAAAACAGCTCTACCGATCATGCCTGCTCACGCTCCCCCTCTCTGGCGTTCGAGGGTGCCAGGCTGCCCTTCATTACGCACACCCGTCACCATCATTACGCGCAGCTGCACAATATTGGACTCACCTGGACTCCATTACTTTGTTGATTACTCCCTCTATATCTGTCTGCTCTGCCGTTTGTTCCCTGTGTCAGCATTGATGTCATTATTTTCCCCCTGTCCAGACGCTGTTCCTGTTCTGTTTCATGTCTATTGTTTATTAAATTATCTCCCTGTACCTGCTTCTTGTCTCCAGTGTCGATTCTCACACTACCTCTTGATTGGTAGAAGCTATTCTTGTTCTGATTTCAGATTTGAAAAGCAGAGAAGTAGGGGAATATTTCTTACATTGTCTAAGTGGCAAAGTGGTCAAAGTAGCTGATTTGTGTCAGAAGTGACATGGTTTACAATTAATAGATCAGAATGTTGGGAGTCATGATGTCACAATGGCCCTTTAGAATGCTGAGGGGGAAGGAGGACAAAAGGCGTAATAGTTTAAAAAAATATAAAATATATCAAAAAGTTGAATAAAAGAACACTATTCCAGACTGATCTACACATTTTAAGGTTTGAATTACATTTCTAGCTTAAACAGTGTAGGAGGAATAGCGTTACAAAGAAAAATAAGAAGTATGACGAAGATTTAGAATGGGACATTTGCTTCCCAAGTCCCATTAATAAACACAACAGTATTTTAACAAGAGACCAAGGCCAAAGGGTTCTTCAAAAGCCTGCAGAGTTCTCCAGAAAGCCTAACAGCATCTCCATGGTGACAGGGTAGATGGTTGTCGAGTAAGAGACCTAAGGCTGGAACCATGCTGATGGCAGTTTAAGATAAATCATTCGATTTTTAAAGCCTCTACATCAACGCTGCCTAATTCTGGTCCTGGGGGGCCAAAACACTTCCATTTTTTTTGTTTCTACCTAGCAGTTAATTGCACCCAACAGGTGTCCCAGGTCTGAATTAGTCCCTGATTGGGAGAGGATGAAAACCAGAAGTGTTTTCCAGGACCGGAATTGGGCAGCCCTGCTCCACATCAAGGTGAATCTAATATAATAGTTCTCGATTGCCTCTCGCCTGTCTACCAGTCTTTGTGCTAACATTCCTCTCCTTGTACTCCATGTCATACGCCCAAACAGGTTTAATTCTTGAAACTCCCCATCCCGGATCCGGGTTTGTGACTAAAGCCTCAGGCTCATTAGCATAACGCAACGTTAACGATTTCTGAAAATCGCAAATAAAATGAAAATAATGCGTCTGCTCTCAAGCTTAGCCTTTTCTTAACAACACTGTCATCTCAGATTTTCAAAATATGCTTTTGAACCATAGAAATTGACTAATTTGTGTAAGAGTATGCAAAGCTAGCATAGCATTTTGAGTAGCATTTAGCACGCAACATTTTCACAAAAACCAGATAACCAAATAAATAAAATCATTTACCTTTGAAGAGCTTCTGATGTTTTCAATGAGGAGACTCTCAGTTACATACCAAATGCGCAGTTTTTCCTGAAAGCGTCTGTGTGTAGGAGAAATCGTTCCGTTTTCTACATTGCGTCTGGCTACCGAAACGAACCGAAAATTCAGTCACCTACAACGTAAAACTTTTTCCGGATTAACTACATAATATCGACCGAAACATGGCAAACGTTGTTTGGAATCAATCCTCAAGGTGTTTTTTCACATATCTCTTCATTGATATGCAGTTCGTGGAAGCTTGCTTTCCTCTCTGTATCGCATGGAAAAATACTGGCAGGTGACTTTTGCGCACCAATTTCGGCGCAGGACACCGGGCGGACACCTGGTAAATGTGGTCTCTTATGGTCAATCTTCCAATGATCTGCCTACAAATACGTCACAATGCTGCAGACACCTTGGGGAAACGACAGAAAGGGCAGGCTCATTCCTCTCGTATTCACAGCCATATAAGGAGACAATGGAAAACAGAGCCTCAAAAATCCTTGTCATTTCCTGGATGCCATCTCATCTTGGTTTTGCCTGAAGCTCACGTTCTAGGGCACGCACAGAGAATATCTTGGTATTTCTGGACACGTTAGAGTGTTTTCTTTCGAATGCTATCAATTATATGCATAGTCGAGCATCTTTTTGTGACAAAATATCTTGTTTAAAACGGGAACGTTTTTCATCCAAAAATGAAATAGCGCCCCCATAGATGTAAGAGGTTAAGCACGAAACAGGTCTCGATTTCAAGCTACATCGCCTATAGTTCTCGTTGAATCTAATATTGTCCACATTCCATGATATGACAAATGATATGATAAGATAAAACACGATCATTTCAACCAATCAACTGACCGGAGGAACATCTAAAAGCTTTGTGCATCGCTGTTTTAATCCACACAATATGTACATCCATTTCTCTTTCACAATGCAGGAAATTCTTATCTTTACAGCTTTACATGGATCGGTAAAAACAAAGACAGTGTAAATCAGTAGTGATAATACAGCAGTCCAAAGAAAGGAACATCGTCAGGAGGTGGAACAAAAAGGATAATCGAACAGACCCCATCGTCCGTATTCACTAAGCGTCTCAGAGTAGGAGTCTTGATCTAAGATAATGTCCCCCCCCCCCCCGGGTCCATATAACGTTATTCATTATGATCTAAAAGGTCCAACTAATCCTATATCAGCACGCCTACTCCCAGACGCTTTTTGAATACGAGCCTAGAAAAAAGTAGAAGCAGGTGGTCACTGCAGTCAGACTGTATTCAGGTGAGGTCGGTGCCCGGTCGAGACTCAGCTGGCCATGCCTTAACTACATTGAAAACAGGAGAAAATCATTTTCACTTCGTTTCTGTTTGGCTGACCTCTCGCTAAGGCCTTGAACCCATTGATCCCATCTCTCCACTTTACCCATGGGTTCCGCTAGCCCCTTCTCGTTTGCTCTTCATTCTCAGACCCTCAACTGTCTGTGCAAACTCCTCCTAACCCATCTCCTCTGTAATAAGCCTCTCTTTCCCCTCTCACTCTTCACCTTATTTTCCCAAGCCTCCCATCTCCCCAGTGGCCTCATATATGCACCAAGACATCATTATACAAGGTCCACTCAACCCCCTTTACCATAGCCTCAACCTTGCCATACATTCACTCACCCCCACCCTCCTCTCCCTTTGGGACAGCCCAGCCAGCTGACCTGACCTGCCTGCCTCCTCACTCCCTCAGTGTGGCTGCAAATCATTCCCCTGCAGTGCTTTGCGTGGGTTGGTATCCTAGCAACAGACGGCCATGACATCTAGGGATCCTAAAGCGGAGAGAATCCATTGCTGCTGCAACACTGGTAGAGGTAGCTAACACACTCTCTGCATCTGAAATGGCACCCTATTCCCTATTTAGTGCACTACTTTTGACCAGAGGCCTTACGAGCCCTTGGCAAAAGTAGTGCTCTACATAGGGAATGAAGTGGAGACAAAAATTGGATGCAACCACTGACTGTGCTGTAGTGTTGGGTTCTCTCCAGCCACTAACAGGCTCCTCCCCCTCCAACAGTAGACTTTCTCTGTGAATACTGACTTAGAACCACACTGCACCAAGGGTCCTGGGAAAGATGGCAGTGGTCTCTGAAAGCAGTTCAAAATGAACCAATGGTCTCTGGTTTTCTGAGATTAGTGAGAGAATCATCTATAGAGTTGGAGAGATCATCTATATAAATCCATCTCAGCTTTAGTCAGATTTTGTGTGATTCTGCAAACTTTGTAAAATATGTTATATTAAGGTATTTCCATAGTTTTTCTGTTACAAAAGGTTCATATAATATCCTCTGTGGATACTATTTACAGTAAAATACACTTTACAACTTTATTAAATCATTGATAATAAAATGAATCTCTTTCAAGGAAATCATACAAGCTTTTTTCAAGTTGTGAGCCTGTATGGTTTTTGCCTGTGATTAAAACCATGATGTAGGCTAGTGGATTGTTTTATTTTCAGTAGCATTGATCAATCACTGCAGTTGCAATGCAGTAAATTGAGTTTCCATGATACTCCTGACAACTAGAGAATCAGAAACAAGATCTCAGACGGGCTCAGACGAACAATAGAGAACAGAGACCACTTTCAGAAACCCTGCAATCTTTCTCTTGCCTGCTGGGAGGGACTGTCCTTTTCTCCTGTACAAACTGTCTGTACAAACTATGCAAGTGGTACACCAGTAGAATCCTCAAGTAAAAAAAACACAACATTTTTTATGGGACACCTCTTATAAACAAAAATACTAAAATAATCATTGTACAATCACACCTCATATTCAGGCCTCTACATTTCAGTGGTGATGTGTTGCCATGCCAACAGTGATAGCGTTACAGCGCCCGACTCACCAGTATGGGATATAACACCAATGAAGCATTTTGAGTTAATAAAATCCTTTATGCAATTGTGTCTCGTTATCTCATTGTTAGTTTTTTTATTGCTTAAATAGATGGCACGTGGGCAGGATTTCCAAAATGATACTGATAAATACACGCTTTTGTTGACACTTGTTGAACACAAAATAGCAGTTTGACGAAAGAATGCAGCAAGACTTTCACCTTTGGCAAATTTGCCGCAGGTCATAGAGCTATACATTTCTTTATGTGATGTTGTCTTGTATATATGCTTATGACACATACGGTGTATGAGCAAAAGCGATATATACTGGGTAGGAGGAGAAAAAAATCCATACTGGTCATCAAAAAGAAACAATTGTGCTACAAGTGCTTCTGCGTTCTTGGCACCTGTGGCCACAGTGGAGAAGTTGTCACCCTGTTAGCCACAGCAGAGTGATAGGTTCACCAGAGGAGTAGAGAGAGGGAGAGTCCATTTTGTGGAGTTCTGTAGACCCCCCCCTTTCCGGGTAAACTGCCACAGTGGCGTGTTTCTCCCTCACCCCTCCCCCTCCTCGTTTGGTGGAACATCCCAAAGACGGCCATCTTCTCAGACAGACGGTTCCAAAGTCCATTATTTTAGCATCGATGAAATCAACAAAAATGATAGATATACACTGTAAATCAAAACAACAGTAATAGATATAGCTATGTACACAGTCACTCTAAAACGTAAAATGTGGTTCTTAGCGTTAGGGAGAACCATTTGCAGATTTATCACATTGTTGTCTCAATTTCTTCTCTCCTCAAGAAAACAAAAAAAGACAAAAAATAAAAACATTTTTTTCCCACCAAAGACCCTTAGTAACGGTACCCATATACATTCATTCCTGCTATTAACTCCCAAGGCCTTTGAAATCTGCACTCACCAATGGAGGAACACCTATACTCACAGGAATACTACTTGTGCGGTTTTGATATCTTTACTTCTGCGATTGTGCGTGTTCAACTTGACGTCTGAGGGACAGGATGAGGGATTTTTGTCAAATACCATTTTTTTCCAGGTCAGATAGGCTACGAATGAAGACTTTTATGAGACAATCTACCGGCTACCTTCTGTAGATGTCTTGACGTCTAAGTTCAGTAAGGGGACCATCGTTTTTGGATTGGAAAGCCCTTGAAAAAGGTGCTCTCCAATAAAATGGGCTTTTAGTTCTGATGCCGCATGCATGAATTAAACCATCTACTGCAGATCAAAAAAATACATTAACATTCTCCTGTTGTCCCAAGTCAACACAAACAATATTTCCCCCTTTTCTCAGAACCAAAAGGGGAAAAAATGAACATGATTTTTGGGGGGATTGTACATCAGCAGAGCTTCAGTGGAATGGAATAGTATTAAGTTACATAATCACACTCTAGTGGTGGTTGCATACAGTTTTTCTTCTACATTCTAATACTGTGTATACGTTGCCGGTATCACAGGGTACTAAGACCAGACCAAACAGGGCATATCATAGCATTCGCCATATAAACAGAGTTGAAAATAACGGAGTACAGTAAAATGCATTATAGTGACATCAGTGTAGTTTGTCTGTTCCTCTCAAACAAGCCATATAGATTTCTGTGGTGGTTTTTGAACGTCAGCATGTAATTATTACAGTATATAAGGCCTTTGCGTAGGCTTGGTATAATATTACGTTATTTATCCAGAACACAAATAGCAGCCTAGGCTATGCATCTCCCACAATGCCTAGCGAGAGGGATATTGTTATTGAGACGGCGACAGCAGCGGTCATGGTTCACTTTGACAAGACTTCCCATTCGTCCACTTATTACACAACGTGGTGTACACTTTGTAGTGTACATTTAGTAGTGTACACTCACTAGGTGCACTCTTATAGCCTCACCATTTAACATCTGCCTCTGGCTTCTACATTCTCGTGGATCCATGTCAAACTTCTTCACCCAGGTCTGTTTGGAAGGTCGATAAAAATGTTGATCATAATGTGCATCCCAAATGGCATCCTTTTCTCTCTATTGCCCCATAGGCCCTAGTCCACAAGAGTGCAGTATGTAAGGAATTGTATCATTTGGGAAGCACTCAAACTGTGGCAATTTGGAGAAAGAGAAAGGCATTTTGAACTTCAATACTGACTTGTTCACTTTAAGTGCCCTCCACATCTCAATTCAGATGGTTGAACAAGGGAGAGGGGGTGTCAGAACAGCGAGACGTTCTCTGAAAATTCAGTAGACAGCCAGTCGTTTGACCCGACATCTGATATATCAACATGAGGTACTTCCCAAGAGCTATGGGGGCTTGGTCAAAAATAGTGGTGCACTGTAAAGGGAATAGGGTGCTTTTTGGAATGCATCCCATGATCTTACACACTCACTAATATTTTGACATTTGTCCAAAAGAAACAAGGAAAAAACTATTCCACTTTCCACATCACGTCTCCATAGACTTCTCGCTACATTATATCCCCACTCCCTTGATAAAAACACAGAATCAACTGATAATATCAACGTAATAAAACAGAAACAATTATTTTTTCCACTGCTTGCCATGTGGCAGAATGTATCTAAGTCATTTTCAAGACACATTGCATGCAAAATAAAATGAAAAATTCTCAAGCAAAGAAACACAATTTTGTTTAAATGTTCAGCTAAAAAAAAATAAGCTTATTTTCTGTAATTTTTTTTGTTAATTGTTTTTCTATTATTTTTCCAGGACAGGCACTGTACGTATATACGCACACACCAGGAACAGAGGCATGCCACACTGGCATTGCTTTTGCATTCTACGGTTGGCAGGCTTGATGTCATCGAGGCAGTGCTGTGCCTACCTCCACAGACACTCAACACACACACCCATGCATCCTCCTCCATAGCTGCACCACACTACTTTGATGACTCCACAATAGGGGAGTTTTTTTTGGGGGGCGGGGGGTTACAATTGTAAATAGAATAAAAGCAGTGCAGCAAGACTGTGGCTCATGCAAAGATGGTGGGGTGTAGGTTAAAGGTTAGAAGGGGGTCTGGCCCAGGGTTGCAGTCAGATTTATGTATGGGGGGTCAGAAGTCAGAAAGGGGGAGTGGGGGATAGAAGTCAAGACTAGTGGGAGTGGGGGGGGGGTAGAAGTCAAGACTAGGTGGAGTGGGGGGTAGAAGTCAAGACTAGGGGGTAGAAGTCAAGACTAGGGGGGTAGAAGTCAAGACTAGGGGGGGGTAGAAGTCAAGACTAGGGGGGTGGGGGTAGAAGTCAAGACTAGTGGGAGTGGGGGGGTAGAAGTCAAGACTAGGGGGAGTGGGGGGGTAGAAGTCAAGACTAGGGGGAGTGGGGGGGTAGAAGTCAAGACTAGTGGGAGTGGGGGGTAGAAGTCAAGACTAGGGGGAGTGGGGGGGGGGTAGAAGTCAAGACTAGGGGGAGTGGGGGGGTAGAAGTCAAGACTAGGGGGGGGGGGGGGTAGAAGTCAAGACTAGGGGGAGTGGGGGGGGGTAGAAGTCAAGACTAGGGGGAGTGGGGGGTAGAAGTCAAGACTAGGGGGAGTGGGGGGGTAGAAGTCAAGACTAGGGGGAGTGGGGGTAGAAGTCAAGACTAGGGGGAGTGGGGGAGGGTAGAAGTCAAGGCTAAGGTGAGTGGGGGGGTAGAGGTCAAGGCTAGGGGAAGTGGGGGGGTCAGAAGTCAAGGATAGAGGGAGTGGGGAAGGGTCAGAAGTCAAGGCTATGGGGATCAGCGCAATATCTTTTTGGTCTATATGTTTTTATTTTCATTTTTTTTCTTCACATTTAATTTCTTTATCTTTGTACAAGTATGACAAGTTCTTGGGCTCATAGAAGTTGTATCTCTCCCTCTGCTGGTTCTGTCTGTGATAGGAGGATGGAGATGAGAGTGGTTATCGTTATGACGGGGAGAGAGGGGGTTGCCTTTTGGGTTTGTCAGCTACATACGGTATAGTATTCCAACTGTGTACACATTAACACATACACAGAAGGATAGAAATATACCTGTAAATTGGATATAGTATTGTATTTAAATTCAAATGGATAAATTTGTGCTCAGATGCATTTTGTTAGGTCGACTACATATACTTTAAGTCCGCAAATATTGCAAATAATGTATTAGGCCTACCCAAGTAGTTTTCTCCAATGACCTGGATTGAATATATACTAGATTGCGATTACTTTGTAATTGTAGCTGTATCCATAAAATGTGCATACTACTATGTAGCAATGCTTCCATCAAATGTGTGTGACTATAAAAATCTTGAATTTATCCTTAATGAAATTCCAAACTTATTAAAAATGTTAGAATTTATCTTGATTCAATTAGTAAACAATTGATAAGTACACATATGAATCAAGTTGAATTAGATTAAATAATTTACTCATTAGAAAATCCCATGATTAAATGAGTAATATGTTCAATATTGACACTTAAATATTCACCCTGCATGGGTATCCCTAGCCTGAACTACCCTCTTGTTTTCCCAACCAATTAGAGACCATCTCCATAGTTCCCATGTAGGTAGAATGGAATCATAGAATTAGGAACCATTGTCATTCTATAGAATCCATTCTGATACTGTGTTGAATGAGGGGATAAGAACATGATCAAAGATGGAGGAGGAGATAGAGGGAGGAGGAGATAGTGGAAGGGAGGATATCAGAAAGATGGAGGAAGAGATAGAGGGAGGAGGAGATAGTGGAAGGGAGGATATCAGAAAGATGGAGGAGGAGTGATAGGAAACTGCATAGTGTGGTCAAAAGTAGTACAATATATAGGGAATAGGAGATGCAGCCTGTGTGTGCTTGTTTCCTGCCACCCGATTCCACAGTACATGTCCCTCCACCTGACTGCACAGTACATGTCCTGCCACCTGACTGCACAGTACATGTCCTGCCACCCGATTCCACAGTACATGTCCTGCCACCCGATTCCACAGTACATGTCCTGCCACCCAACTGCACAGAACATGTCCTGCCACCCGACTGCACAGTACATGTCCTGCCACCCGACTGCACAGTACGTGTCCTGCCACCAGAGCCACGACCTGTTCACCCTGCTACCATCTAGAAGGCGGAGACACTACAGGTGCATCGAAGCTGGGGTAAGGAGAGACTGAGGAACAGCTTCTATCTCCAGGCCATCAGACTGTTAAATAGTCACCAGTAGCCGGCCTCTGCCCAGTACCCTGCCCTGAACGTTAGTCATTATTACTAGCTGGCTACCAGCTGGTACTCTACCCTGCACCTTAGAGACTGCTGCCCTATATACATACCCCCTTCATATGTATATCTTGTATTCTCGTCATCCTATACAACTACTGCTGTACACACCGTTTCTATTCATATACTGTCTATACACACAATCATATACATATATATATTTATATTCCGGACTCTGACATTGCTCATCCCGATATTTCTTAATTCCTTTATTTTTAATTGGGGGGGATTTGTGTGTATTGTTTTGTATTGTTAGATATTACT
This sequence comes from Oncorhynchus masou masou, assembly GCF_036934945.1. Taxonomy (NCBI): domain Eukaryota; kingdom Metazoa; phylum Chordata; class Actinopteri; order Salmoniformes; family Salmonidae; genus Oncorhynchus; species Oncorhynchus masou. Next base: position 18,000,109 of record NC_088234.1, on the reverse strand, counting down.
GCACTGTTGCAACTAGAAACACAAGCATTTCTCTGCACCTGTGTTCACATCCGTCAAATACGTGTAAGCAACCAATAACATTTGATTTGATTTGTTCCTCTTGTCTCTCCACAGGGCTGCTGGTATATGGGCTGTGCTGAAGTGGCTGGACAAATGCCAACCTACTTAGTCTTTTTGTCTAGGTCTTTTTGGGTACACACGTTGTTGTGACAATGGAGAGGGCTTAAGTGGGCTAATGAGAGACGACGGTGCGTTTGAGATAGAAATGCCACGTATTGATCAGGAGGGGGTAGATGTTGGAGGGCTGGTAGAGGTAATGAATACGGTAAGGAACAATCACATGGTATCAAAAGCAAAGGGAACACTCAGTTGATGATGTCATTTGAAAAGGCATGGGATGGTGATATATATGTTAGGGATTTTTTTTTTTTTAACAACAGGACAGGGTAAAAAAATTCAATAAATGTACTCGGGGGGGCACTAAATTCAAAATGTAAAAAATAAATAAAAATAAACTAAAACCAATAAAAAGTTAGTGACTTAAGAGGAATTAATAGAAACAGTAGTAGTAAGAAGAAGTAACTCTAATAATATAAAATAAATAAAGTTGTCAGAGGAGAAGGACTTGGTCGAGGCTCGTTGGGCGAGGGGCTCTGCCTCGAGGAGGTGGTGTCGTTGCTCTCTCCCCCTTTCTCTCTCCATCCCTCTCTCTCATCCCTCACTCCTCACGGAGCTGCAGACGGTAGCGTTGGTAACGGATCTGGAAGAAGAGCCTCTCTTGCGGCGAGCGGCTCATTCCGGGCAGCATGTAATCCTCGCTACCGCCGGTCCGCCGGAAGCCCAGTGACTCATACAGCTTGTGGGCAGCCATCTTGACGGCGGTGGTTCCCAGGACGACGGCGGCGTAGTTGTTATGCATGGCGAACTCTAGCACACGACGCCCCAGCAACTTGGCAATGCCCTTGCCGCGGAAGCGCGAGTCCACCGACATGCGGCGTAGTTCCACCGTGTTGTCGTCCTCCCGGCCCTGCGCCGCCACGATGCCGACCACCTGACCTTCCAGCACCGCCACCCAGAAACATGAGCCTGGAGAACCAGAGAGCCAAGTTAGAGACCAACACATACACCAAACAACAACATAAATCTGACAGTGTATACTTTACATGTAACCCCACCAAATACCATCTGACCTGATGTGAAGGGACTGAAGTGTCAGCCACAGTAGGACTTTCCATGGCTGTCTTTATCTGACCCCTGGTTGGCTCAGTGTGGCTCAGTGAAGGACTGAAGCAATAAGAAGGGAAGAGTCTACAAGAAGGATACCCTAAAGCACCTACACTACTTACCCTAAAGCCCCTACACTACTTACCCTAAAGCCCCTACACTATTTACCCTAAAGCCCCTACACTATTTACTATTGTAAAGTGGCTGTTCCACTGGATGTCAGAAGGTGAATTCACCAATTTGTAAGTCGCTCTGGATAAGAGCGTCTGCTAAATGACTTAAATGTAAATGTAAATGTACCCTAAAGCCCCCTACACTATTTACCCTAAAGCTCCTACACTATTTATCCTAAAGCCCCTACACTATTTACCCTAAAGCCCCCTACACTATTTACCCTAAAGCCCCTACACTATTTACCCTAAAGCCCCTACACTATTTATTCTAAAGCCCCTACACTATTTATCCTAAAGCCCCCTACACTGTTTACCCTAAAGCCCCTACACTGTTTATCCTAAAGCCCCCAACCCTATTTGCCCTAAAGCCCCCAACCCCATTTGCCCTAAAGCCCCCAACCCTATTTGCCCTAAAGCCCCCTACACTATTTGCCCTAAAGCCCCCAACACTATTTGCCCTAAAGCCCCCAACACTATTTACCTAAAGCTCTCAACCCTATTTGCCTAAAGCCCCCATACACTATTTACCTAAAGCCCCCAACACTATTTACCTAAAGCCCCCAACACTATTTACCTAAAGCCCCCAACACTATTTACCTAAAGCCCCCAACACTATTTACCTAAAGCCCCCAACACTATTTACCTAAAGCCCCCAACACTATTTACCTAAAGCCCCCATACAATATTTACCTAAAGCCCCCATACAATATTTACCTAAAGCCCCCATACAATATTTACCTAAAGCCCCCAACACTATTTACCTAAAGCCCCCAACACTATTTACCTAAAGCCCCCAACACTATTTACCTAAAGCCCCCAACACTATTTACCTCAAGCCCCCAACACTATTTACCTCAAGCCCCCAACACTATTTACCTCAAGCCCCCAACACTATTTACCTAAAGCCCAATACAAATCAAAGGTATTTATGAAGCCCTTTTTACATGTCACAAAGTGATCATACAGTAACCCAGTCTTAAAACCCCAAACAGCAAGCAATGCAGATGTAGAAGCACACTATTTGTCTTAACCCCAAGAGATCATTTAAGGCCAGCTAACACCAGCATGTATTTATACACCCCTCAGAGCCTCTGGCTGCGTGGATCAAATCCTTTTTTGAATGACAGAGGGAGTGGGACGATTTGTATTATGTTTTTTTTATTAGCATGAGTGGATGAATGACTTTTTCCCCTTATCCGTAATGGAAGTGACATTTTAAAATCTTTTATTCACCCCCGTCCAGTTGGTGGCAGCAATACAGCATTAGATGTGGTACGTCATAAAACCTCGAAGAAGATCAACTGGACAGTGGACTCCCATCCCCCCCAACTATGGTCAGAACAACCTATCATTAAAGCCACAATCTGCAATATTTCCTTTTGTTTAATCAATGGTCATTTCCATGGATTATATCTTCAAGGTGTCAGCCAGGGCTGTTGAAATGGCACATTGTGGCTTTAACCCGGCCCTGCTGCTCATGTGTATCGGGATGTCATACTAATTACAGACTGGTGTTAATTGTTCAGATTACAGAGCAATGAGAGGCTGCTATACAATGGCTTCTGTCAATTAACATAACCGCGTGATTCAGTTAAAATAGTGAACATGAGGATTGGTTCACTCTTTGAAAAAAGGGTTCTTTGGCTGAGTCTGTGAGTCTGTGAGTCAGTCTGAGTCTGTGAGTCTGTGAGTCAGTCTGAGTCTGTGAGTCTGTCTGTGAGTCTGTCTGTGAGTCTGTGAGTCAGTCTGTGAGTCTGTGAGTCTGTGAGTCAGTCTGTGAGTCTGTGAGTCAGTCTGTGAGTCAGTCTGTGAGTCAGTCTGTGAGTCTGTGAGTCTGTGAGTCAGTCTGTGAGTCAGTCTGTGAGTCTGTGAGTCTGTGAGTCAGTCTGTGAGTCAGTCTGTGAGTCAGTCTGTGAGTCAGTCTGTGAGTCAGTCTGTGAGTCAGTCTGTGAGTCAGTCTGTGAGTCAGTCTGTGAGTCAGTCTGAGTCTGTGAGTCAGTCTGAGTCTGTGAGTCAGTCTGAGTCTGTGAGTCAGTCTGTGAGTCTGTGAGTCAGTCTGTGAGTCTGTGAGTCAGTCTGTGAGTCTGTGAGTCAGTCTGAGTCTGTGAGTCAGTCTGAGTCTGTGAGTCAGTCTGAGTCTGTGAGTCTGTGAGTCAGTCTGTGAGTCTGTGAGTCAGTCTGAGTCTGTGAGTCAGTCTGAGTCTGTGAGTCAGTCTGAGTCTGTGAGTCAGTCTGAGTCTGTGAGTCAGTCTGAGTCAGTCTGAGTCTGTGAGTCTGTGAGTCAGTCTGTGAGTCTGTGAGTCAGTCTGTGAGTCTGTGAGTCAGTCTGTGAGTCTGTGAGTCAGTCTGAGAGTCTGTGAGTCTGTGAGTCAGTCAGTGAGTCAGTCTGTGAGTCAGTCTGTGAGTAAGTCTGTGAGTCAGTCTGTGAGTCAGTCTGTGAGTCAGTGAGTCAGTCAGTGAGTCAGTCTGTGAGTCTGTGAGTCAGTCTGAGTCTGTGAGTCAGTCTGAGTCTGTGAGTCAGTGAGTCTGTGAGTCTGTGAGTCAGTCTGAGTCTGTGAGTCAGTCTGTGAGTCTGTGAGTCAGTCTGTGAGTCTGTGAGTCAGTCTGAGTCTGTGAGTCAGTCTGAGTCTGTGAGTCTGTGAGTCAGTCTGAGTCTGTGAGTCAGTCTGAGTCTGTGAGTCTGTGAGTCAGTGAGTCAGTCTGAGTCTGTGAGTCTGTGAGTCAGTCAGAGTCTGTGAGTCAGTCTGAGTCTGTGAGTCTGTGAGTCAGTCTGTGTCTGTGAGTCAGTCTGTGAGTCTGTGAGTCAGTCTGAGTCTGTGAGTCAGTCTGAGTCTGTGAGTCTGTGAGTCAGTCTGAGTCTGTGAGTCAGTCTGAGTCTGTGAGTCAGTCTGAGTCTGTGAGTCTGTGAGTCAGTCTGTGAGTCTGTGAGTCTGTGAGTCAGTCTGAGTCTGTGAGTCTGTGAGTCAGTCTGAGTCTGTGAGTCAGTCTGTGAGTCTGTGAGTCAGTGAGTCAGTCTGAGTCTGTGAGTCTGTGAGTCAGTCTGAGTCTGTGAGTCAGTGAGTCAGTCTGAGTCTGTGAGTCTGTGAGTCAGTCTGAGTCTGTGAGTCTGTGAGTCAGTCTGTGAGTCAGTCTGTGAGTCAGTCTGTGAGTCAGTCTGTGAGTCAGTGAGTCAGTAAGTCAGTCTGAGTCTGTGAGTCTGTCTGAGTCTGTGAGTCTGTGAGTCAGTCTGAGTCTGTGAGTCTGTGAGTCAGTCTGAGTCTGTGAGTCTGTGAGTCAGTCTGTGAGTCAGTCTGTGAGTCAGTCTGTGAGTCAGTCTGTGAGTCAGTCTGTGAGTGAGTCTGTGAGTCAGTCTGAGTCTGTGAGTCAGTCTGAGTCTGTGAGTCTGTGAGTCTGTGAGTCTGTGAGTCTGTGAGTCTGTGAGTCTGTGAGTCTGTGAGTCTGTGAGTCTGTGAGTCAGTGAGTCAGTGAGTCTGTGAGTCTGTGAGTCAGTCTGAGTCTGTGAGTCAGTCTGTGAGTCTGTGAGTCAGTCTGTGAGTCTGTGAGTCAGTCTGAGTCTGTGAGTCAGTCTGAGTCTGTGAGTCTGTGAGTCAGTCTGAGTCTGTGAGTCAGTCTGAGTCTGTGAGTCAGTCTGTGAGTCAGTCTGTGAGTCAGTCTGTGAGTCAGTCTGTGAGTCAGTCTGTGAGTCAGTCTGTGAGTCAGTCTGTGAGTCAGTCTGTGAGTCAGTCTGAGTCTGTGAGTCTGTGAGTCAGTCTGAGTCTGTGAGTCAGTCTGAGTCTGTGAGTCAGTCTGTGAGTCAGTCTGAGTCTGAGTCTGTGAGTCAGTCTGTGAGTCAGTCTGTGAGTCAGTCTGTGAGTCAGTCTGTGAGTCAGTCTGTGAGTCAGTCTGTGAGTCAGTCTGTGAGTCAGTCTGAGTCTGTGAGTCAGTCTGAGTCTGTGAGTCAGTCTGAGTCTGTGAGTCAGTCTGTGAGTCTGTGAGTCAGTCTGTGAGTCTGTGAGTCAGTCTGAGTCTGTGAGTCAGTCTGAGTCTGTGAGTCAGTCTGAGTCTGTGAGTCAGTCTGAGTCTGTGAGTCTGTGAGTCAGTCTGAGTCTGTGAGTCTGTGAGTCAGTCTGAGTCTGTGAGTCTGTGAGTCAGTCTGAGTCTGTGAGTCTGTGAGTCAGTCTGAGTCTGTGAGTCTGTGAGTCAGTCTGAGTCTGTGAGTCTGTGAGTCAGTCTGAGTCTGTGAGTCAGTCTGAGTCTGTGAGTCTGTGAGTCAGTCGGAGTCTGTGAGTCTGTGAGTCAGTCTGAGTCTGTGAGTCTGTGAGTCAGTCTGAGTCTGTGAGTCTGTGAGTCTGTGAGTCAGTCTGAGTCTGTGAGTCTGTGAGTCTGTGAGTCAGTCGGAGTCTGTGAGTCTGTGAGTCAGTGAGTCTGTGAGTCAGTCTGTGAGTCTGTGAGTCAGTCTGTGAGTCAGTCTGAGTCTGTGAGTCAGTCTGAGTCTGTGAGTCAGTCTGAGTCTGTGAGTCAGTCTGAGTCTGTGAGTCAGTCTGAGTCTGTGAGTCTGTGAGTCAGTCTGAGTCTGTGAGTCAGTCTGTGAGTCAGTCTGTGAGTCAGTCTGTGAGTCAGTCTGTGAGTCAGTCTGTGAGTCAGTCTGTGAGTCAGTCTGTGAGTCAGTCTGTGAGTCTGTGAGTCAGTCTGTGAGTCAGTCTGTGAGTCAGTCAGTCAGTCAGTCAGTCAGTCAGTCTGTCTGGTAATGTGAGAGTAGTACAGTACTGTACTGTGTCTGTGTTGTAGCTATACAGTATCTACACTATCTAGGGATCAATACAGTACCATTTTGGAGATGTACAGAGAATGCTGGACAGGTTTTCTGTAGTTGAGGTTGTGTGTGTAGTGTGGATGACTGGCTTATATATATATATATATATTCTCATCCTTAGTTTATCTGATTTGCAAACCCCTCCAAAATGTGTGATAGCCTATTTATATTAGATAAAACAAACACACATACACACACCAATTGATGAATTTATGCTAATACACTGATTGGACAATGTTATGAGGGATTTAAGGACCCTGTGGGATTCAGTGGATTAATGAGTGAATAAAACAACTGTCAGATGTATTACAGCCGGTCGCCACGGTAACAAGTGTGCCTGTCCAGACATGGCATGACATGTAGCATCACGGAGAGGGTAGCTGCCCACAGCTGGGGAGGGTATTAGAAGGCAGCTAGATCTGCAAGCAGTGAATAGTTGGCTGGGATATTTTCCCATTTGACCTTTGACTTTGGTCATCATTGTGTGTGCAGAGTTCAGAGTGAGTCAGACAATAACTTTTTGGATTCTAGGACTTGGTCCAACTTGGTGGCTCTCCAGTGTTGACTCTCCCTGTCTCTCGTCACAATGCGGGACAATGTTAACTGGCTTCGGGAATAGCTGCTCCACTTTGGAAGGGTCAGGTTCATTCAAATTACGGTGTAATGTGTCAGCGTTTTTAGGGTTGGGGTCAATTCCATTTCAGTTCCAGTCAACTCAGGAAGTATACTGAAATTCCAATTTTCTTTGGTTTTTGGTTTACTTTCTGAATTGACTGGAATTGAAGTGGAATTGACCCCAACCCCGGTCTTCAGTTGTCGCTAATTAGTGCTTTATCTCAGAAGAGAGAGATGAGAGTAGTTGTTAGGTACTGGGAGGAAGTGGGAGGTAGGGGGTATATTAGAGGAAGGGGAGGAAGGGAGGGAGAGGAGGAGGTAGGAGGGGGGAAAGGAGGGGAAGGTAGGAAGGGGGGTACAAAGAGGAAGGGGCGGTATGAGCGGGGATACTAAGAGGAAGGGGCGGTATGAGCGGGGATACTAAGAGGAAGGGGCGGTATGCACGGGGATACTAAGAGGAAGGGGCGGTATGAGCGGGGATACTAAGAGGAAGGGGCGGTATGAGGGGGGATACTAAGAGGAAGGGGCGGTATGAGGGGGGATACTAAGAGGAAGGGGCGGTATGAGGGGGGATACTAAGAGGAAGGGGCGGTATGAGGGGGGATACTAAGAGGAAGGAGCGGTATGAGCTGGGATACTAAGAGGAAGGGGCGGTATGAGCGGGGATACTAAGAGGAAGGGGCGGTATGAGGGGGATACTAAGAGGAAGGGGCGGTATGAGGGGGGATACTAAGAGGAAGGGGCGGTATGAGGGGGATACTAAGAGGAAGGGGCGGTATGAGGGGGATACTAAGAGGAAGGAGCGGTATGAGCTGGGATACTAAGAGGAAGGGGCGGTATGAGCGGGGATACTAAGAGGAAGGGGCGGTATGAGCGGGGATACTAAGAGGAAGCGGGCGGTATGAGCGGGGATACTAAGAGGAAGGAGCGGTATGAGCGGGGATACTAAGAGGAAGGGGCGGTATGAGCGGGGATACTAAGAGGAAGGGGCGGTATGAGGGGGATACTAAGAGGAAGGAGCGGTATGAGCGGGGATACTAAGAGGAAGGGGCGGTATGAGCGGGGATACTAAGAGGAAGGAGCGGTATGAGCTGGGATACTAAGAGGAAGGGGCGGTATGAGCGGGGATACTAAGAGGAAGGGGCGGTATGAGCGGGGATACTAAGAGGAAGGGGCGGTATGAGCGGGGATACTAAGAGGAAGGAGCGGTATGAGGGGGGATACTAAGAGGAAGGGGCGGTATGAGGGGGGATACTAAGAGGAAGGGGCGGTATGAGGGGGATACTAAGAGGAAGGAGCGGTATGAGCGAGGATACTAAGAGGAAGGGGCGGTATGAGGGGGATACTAAGAGGAAGGAGCGGTATGAGCGAGGATACTAAGAGGAAGGGGCGGTATGAGGGGGGGATACTAAGAGGAAGGGGCGGTATGAGGGGGATACTAAGAGGAAGGGGCGGTATGAGCGGGGATACTAAGAGGAAGGGGCGGTATGAGGGGGATACTAAGAGGAAGGGGCGGTATGAGCAGGGATACTAAGAGGAAGGGGCGGTATGAGCGGGGATACTAAGAGGAAGGGGCGGTATGAGCGGGGATACTAAGAGGAAGGAGCGGTATGAGTGGGGATACTAAGAGGAAGGAGCGGTATGAGGGGGGATACTAAGAGGAAGGAGCGGTATGAGGGGGGATACTAAGAGGAAGGAGCGGTATGAGCGGGGATACTAAGAGGAAGGAGCGGTATGAGGGGGGATACTAAGAGGAAGGGGCGGTATGAGCGGGGATACTAAGAGGAAGGAGCGGTATGAGCGGGGATACTAAGAGGAAGGGGCGGTATGAGCGGGGATACTAAGAGGAAGGGGCGGTAGGGGGGATACTAAGAGGAAGGGGCGGTAGGAGGGGGGATACTAAGAGGAAGGAGCGGTATGAGGGGGATACTAAGAGGAAGGGGCGGTATGAGCGGGGATACTAAGAGGAAGGAGCGGTATGAGCGGGGATACTAAGAGGAAGGGGCGGTATGAGCGGGGGATACTAAGAGGAAGGGGGCGGTAGGGGGGGGATACTAAGAGGAAGGGGCGGTAGGAGGGGGGATACTAAGAGGAAGGGGCGGTATGAGGGGGGATACTAAGAGGAAGGGGCGGTAGGCGCGGGGATACTAAGAGGAAGGGGGCGGTAGGGGGGATACTAAGAGGAAGGGGCGGTATGAGCGGGGATACTAAGAGGAAGGAGCGGTATGAGGGGGGATACTAAGAGGAAGGGGCGGTAGGCGCGGGGATACTAAGAGGAAGGGGGGGGTAAGAGGAAGGGGCGGTAGGAGGGGGGGGGGATACTAAGAGGAAGGGGCGGTAGGAGGGGGATACTAAGAGGAAGGGGCGGTATGAGGGGGATACTAAGAGGAAGGGGCGGTAGGAGGGGGGATACTAAGAGGAAGGGGGCGGTAGGGGGGTATACTAAGAGGAAGGGGCGGTAGGAGGGGAGATACTAAGAGGAAGGGGCGGTAGGGGGGGATACTAAGAGGAAGGGGGCGGTAGGGGGGGATACTAAGAGGAAGGGGCGGTAGGAGGGGGATACTAAGAGGAAGGGGGCGGTAAGGGGGTATACTAAGAGAAAAGGTGCAGTAGGGGGGGATACTATGAGGAAGGGGCGGTAGGTGGGGGGATACTAAGAGGAAGGGGCGGTATGAGCGGTGATACGAAGAGGAAGGGGCGGTAGAGGGGGATACTAAGAGGAAGGAGCGGTAGGGGGGATACTAAGAGGAAGGGGCGGTAGGAGGGGGATACTAAGAGGAAGGGGGCGGTAGGAGGGGGATACTAAGAGGAAGGGGCGGTAGGAGGGGGATACTAAGAGGAAGGGGCGGTAGGAGGGGGATACTAAGAGGAAGGGGCGGTAGGAGGGGGGATACTAAGAGGAAGGGGCGGTAGGAGGGGGATACTAAGAGGAAGGAGCGGTAGGAGGGGGGATACTAAGAGGAAGGGGGCGGTAGGGGGTATACTAAGAGGAAGGGGCGGTAGGAGGGGGTATCCAAAGAGGAAGGGGCGGTAGGAGGGGGGATACTAAGAGGAAGGGGCGGTAGGAGGGGGGATACTTAGAGGAAGGGACGGTAGGGGGTATACTAAGAGGAAGGGGCGGTAGGAGGGGGTATCCAAAGAGGAAGGGGCGGTAGGAGGGGGATACTAAGAGGAAGGGGCGGTAGGAGGGGGGATACTAAGAGGAAGGGGCGGTAGGAGGGGGTATCCAAAGAGGAAGGGGCGGTAGGAGGGGGTATACTAAGAGGAAGGGGCGGTAGGAGGGGGATACTAAGAGGAAGGGGCGGTAGGAGGGGGTATCCAAAGAGGAAGGGGCGGTAGGAGGGGGGATACTAAGAGGAAGGGGCGGTAGGAGGGGGATACTTAGAGGAAGGGACGGTAGGAGGGGGGGGATACTAAGAGAAAGGGGGCGGTAGGGGGGATACTAAGAGGAAGGGGCCGTAGGAGGGGGGATACTAAGAGGAAGGGGGCGGTAGGAGGAAGGTGGCAGGAGGAGGGAGAGGTATGAGGGGGGAGGGGAGAGGTAGGGGGGCGGGGGTGGGCACGCCTCTGAAGATGAAGCCACCCCACCATCTGTCAGAGCAGAGCCTGTGCCAACAGTCAGGGTTACCTAATTCCGTGAACTTTCCTGGTTTCGAGAAATCCTTTTTGGAGGATTGCTGCTTATTCGCTTATTCTCGGTGTTGTGCAACCCTATTCAGGACAGGATGGGACAACCAATTATAATTATTACCTCCCACTTCAGAAGAAGTAGGAGGGGCCGGAGCGGAGGGGGGTACTACGAGGAAGGGGGGAAGTAGGAGGGGAGATACTAAGAGAAAGGCGGGAGATAGGAAGGGACAGGTAGGAAGGAAGAGGTAGGAGAAAGCTGAAGCCCTCCCCAATATCTGTCAGAACAGAGTGTGCCAACAGACAAGACGGGACAACCAGGCACGCCAGCCCAGGCCGTGTGTGATGTGATGTGTGAGATACACGCCACTTTAGTGTTGCTGTAACTACAGATCAAACATTTTATTAATAGATGAATAATAGTTCAAATGTGAATAGAATATTAGATATTAATAGATTATACATATTCAAGATGATTCTATTAAAGATGCACTCTCAAACCATTGTATAATTTCAGCCAGTAGTTTTGAAAGTGGTGCTCATGAGCCAAAAGTGGTCCCCGTTTTTTGTGTACGAAGCCATTAAATTGTGTACTATGTCATCCAGCTTGTACGATATGTTATGTCCTGCAAATTATTTTTATCATAATCATTATATTCTTTTGCAATTTGTACGATATGTTACGAATACCGTTTGTTATGCTTTAAGATCCTGGAGTGCATCTTTAAGATGTCCCATGTATATACAGTACTAGCGATTAATGTCATGCATCCCAAATCACACCCTATTCCTTATATAGTGCACTACTTTTGACCAGGACCTATAGGGTTTCATTTGAGATGCAGTCTTGGTCTCTGGTAAAAGCTCAGAGGGATCCCACAGTATTCATTCCTAAGCTGCTGGTTCCGAGGTTCAAGAAGCACCGCCCCGTTTATTTGACTTCATTCCGATTCAATTGAACAGATTTAGAGAAGCTCAATACCACTTAGCTGTAATTATCTCTGTACGGGGGTCGCTAACTGCAGATAGGATGAAAGAAAAAGGCAACTGACTTTTTCAAACTCTTCTTGACCCCATGTGTAATACCTACATGTTTCAAGCAGACCACCATAGTCCCTGAGCCCAAGAACGCCAAGGTAACCTGCCTAAATGACTATCACCCCGTAGCACCCACAGCTGTAGCCATGAAATGCTTTGAAAGGCTGGTCATGGCTCACATCAACACAATCAACCCACTCCAATTCGCATAGCGCCCCAACAGATCCACAGATGACGCGATCTCTATTGCACTCCACACTGCTCTCTCCCATCTGGACAAGAGGAACACCTACGTGAGAATGCTGTTCATTGACTACAGCTCAGCGTTCAACACCCTAGTGCCTTCCAAGCTCATCACTAAGCTCAGGACTCTGGGACTGAACTCGCTCTGCAACTGGATCCTGGACTTCCTGAGGCACCACCTCCAGGTGGCGAGGGTAGGCATCTGCCACACTGACCTACAACACGGGGGCCCCTCTGGGGTGCGTGCTTAGTCCCCTCCTCTACTCCCTGTTCACCCACGACTGTGTGGCCGTGCACGACTCCAACACCATCTTAAGTTTGCTGGCGACACGACGATGAGACAGCCTATAAGGAGGATGTCTGTGACCTGGTAGTGTGGTACCAGGATATCAACCCCCAACGTCAGCAAGACAGAAGAGCTGATCGTGGACTACAGGAAAGGAAGGGCCCGAGCGTGCCCCCCTCCACATCGACGGGGCTGTAGTGGAGCGGGTTGAGTTCCTCAGTGTCCACATCACTAAGAAACTATCGTGGTCCACACACACCAACACAGTCAGGAAGAAGACTCAATAACGCCTCTTCCCCCTCAGGAGGCTGAAAAGATTTGGCATGGGCCCCTCAGATCCTCAAAAAGATTTGGCATGGGCCCCTCAGATCCTCAAAAAGATTTGGCATGGGCCCCTCAGATCCTCAAAAAGATTTGGCATGGGCCCCTCAGATCCTCAAAAAGATTTGGCATGGGCCCCTCAGATCCTCAAAAAGATTTGGCATGGGCCCCTCAGATCCTCAAAAAGATTTGGCATGGGCCCCTCAGATCCTCAAAAAGATTTGGCATGGGCCCCTCAGATCCTCAAAAAGATTTGGCATGGGCCCCTCAGATCCTCAAAAAGATTTGCCATGGGGCCCTCAGATCCTCAAAAAGATTTACAGCTGCACCATTGAGAACATCTTAACTGGCTGCATCACCGCTTGGTATGGCAACTGCTTGGCATCTGACCGCAAGGCGCTACAGAGGGTAGTGCGTACAGCCCATCCTTGCCATCCAGGAACTCCAAACCAGGAAGCATTAGATGTAGGGCCTAAAATTGGTCAAAGACTCCAGCCACCCAAGTCATTGACTGTTCTCTCTGCTATCGCACAGCAAGCGGTACTGATGCAAGGAATTCTGGAACCAACAGGACCCTGAACAGCTTCTACCCCCAAGCCATAAGATGGCAAAATAATTTGTCAGGTTAGCTATTGGTTAACTATTTAACTATTTGCATTGACCCTTTTTGCACAAACTCTTTTGACTCGTCACATACCGTACGTTGCTACTACTGTTTATTATCTATCCTGTTGTTTAGTCACTTTATCCCTATCTATATGTTCATATCTACCTCAATTCCCTTGTACCTCTGCACATTGACTCAGAACTGGTCTCCTGTGCATATAGACACATTTTCATTACACATTGTGTATTTATTCCTCATGTTACTATTTTTCTATGTTCTCTTTTTTCCTCTCTCTGCATTGTTGGGAAGGGCCCGTAAGCATATCACTGTTTTTTTTACCTTTATTTAACTACCCTGCTGCCCCAGGATCAGATGTGTTAGTCTACACATGTTGTTTACAAAGCATGTGACGAATACAATTTGATTTGATAGGATATTCTCCTTTTCCTCCTCCTCCCCCCTATTCTTCTCCTCCTCCCCTCCCTATTCTTCTCCTTCTCCCTCCTCCCTATTCTCCTCCTCCTCCTTCTCCCTCCTCCCTATTCTCCTCCTCTTCCTCGTCCATATTTTCCTCCTCCTCCCCTCCCTATTCTCCTCCCTCTCCCTCCTCCCTATTCTCCCTCCATCTCCCTATTCTCGTCCTCCTCCCCTCCTTATTCTCCTCTTTCTCCCTATTCTCCTCCTCCTCCCTATTCTCCTCCTCCTCCTCCCCTCCCTATTCTCCTCCTTCTCCCTATTCTCCTCCTCATCCCTATTCTCATCCTCCTCATTCCTATTCTCCTCATTCTCCCTCCTCCTATTCTCCTCCTCCTCCCCCTCCTATTCTCCTCCTCCTTCCCTTCCTATTCTCCTTCTCCTCCCTTTCCTATTCTCCTCCTTCTCTCCCCTCCTCCTCCTCCCCTCCCTATTATCATCCTTCTCCCTCCTCCCTATTCTCCTCCTCCTCCCCTCCCTATTCTCCTCAACCTCCCTATTCTCCTCCACCTCCTTATTCTCCCTATTCTCCTCCTTCTTTACCCTCCCTATTCTCCTCCTCCTTCTCCCCTATTCTCCTCCTTCTCTTCTCTCCCCTCCCTATTCTCCTCCACCTCCTTATTCTCCTCCTTCTCCCCTCCTTCTCTCCCCTCGTTATTCTCCTCCTCCTCCCCTCCCTATTCTCCTCCTTCTCCCCCTCCTTATTCTCCTCCTTCTCTTCTCTCCCCTCTCTATTCTCCTCCTTCTCCCCTCCTTATTCTCCTCCTTCTTTACCCTCCCTATTCTCCTCCTTCTCGTCCATATTCTCCTCCTTCTCCTCTCCCTATTCTCCTCCTCCCCTCCCTATTCTCCTCCTCCTCCCCCTCTCTATTCTCCTCCTCTCCCCTCCTTATTCTCCTCCTCTCCCCTCCTTATTCTCCACCCCACCTTATTCTCCTCCTTCGACCCACCTTATTCTCCTCCTTCTCCCCTCCTTATTCTCCTTCTTTACCCTCCCTATTCTCCTCCTTCTTTACCCTCCCCATTCTCCTCCTCCTCCCCTATTCTCCTCCTCCTCCCCTCCCTATTCGCCTTCTCCTCCCCTCCCTATTCTCCTCTTCTCCCCCTCCCTATTCTCCTCCACCTCCTTATTCCCCTCCTTCTCCCCTCCTTATTCTCCTCCTTCTTTACCCTCCCTATTCTCCTCCTTCTCCCCCTCCCTATTCTCCTCCTTCTCCCCCTCCCTATTCTCCTCCTTCTCCCCCCTCCTTATTCTACTCTTTCTCTTCTCCCTCCTCTCTATTCTCCTCCACCTCCTTATTCTCCTCCTCCTTCTTTACCCTCCCTATTCTCCTCCTTCCCTCCCTATTCTCCTCCTTCTCCCCCCTCCTTATTCTACTCCTCTTCTCCCCCTCCCTATTCTCCTCCACCTCCTTATTCTCCTCCTTCTTTACCCTCCCTATTCTCCTCCTTCTCCCCCTCCCTATTCTCCTCCTTCCCTCCCTTTTATCCTACCTTCCCTCCCTATTCTCCTCCTTCTCCCCCTCCTTATTCTCCTCCTCCTCCTTTGAGAAACATTGGCTCTGAAAAGAAGGGATCTGCTGGTTAAGAGTCAGACATGGAGAACTAAGAGCTAGCTTGACTAGAGCGGGGGATCATAGGACCCTGGTAGATGGGGATGGGAGTAGACAGTAGGGTGTGGGGGTATCCTAGCCCGTTGTTGAAGGAAGTGGAGAGGACTCTACCAGGGCAGTAAGGAGGAATGGAAGGAGGAGAGAGCTATTACAAGAGCTTTAAACACTATTTCATTTGGAAATATTTTTAACTCAGGATTTTAATGTGACAGATTTTTTAATTCTAACTGGTATAGGAAAATAATATGCTTCCTGCCGTGGGCGTGCATTGGTAGGAGAATATGGTGTGATGATATGATATGACCCCCCCGTCCCCGTCCCTAACCCTTTTTATTGTGCTTAACAAGATTATTGTCTATCCATTCAAATTAAATCTATAAGGGTAATTCAGTTGATAAGCATTTAGTCTAGACAGCGCACACCCTTGCTGTGTGTGTGTGTGTGTGTGTGTGTGTGTGTGTGTGTGTGTGTGTGTGTGTGTGTGTGTGTGTGTGTGTGTGTGTGTGTGTGTGTGTGTGGGTGGGTGTAAGATTAAACAAAAGCTCATTAACAGCTTGTGTCTGCTTTAGTGTGTGTTCATACTTGATACAGATCATCCCTTTGTTAGGGTTAAGCGTGCCTGCGTGTGTGTGTGCGCGCGTGCGCACGCGTGTGTGTAGCAGACATGGGTCGGTCATAGTTGCTCATGGTCACGTGATGAGGTAGAAGGAAATTTCCTCTTGGTCTAACGGTCAAGGTGTTGGTTAGTCCTGCAGTAGACCAGGGAATGAGTTTAGTAGGGTATCTCTGGGTATAGGATGGGGACCCCCCCCCTCCCTGTCTTCCGGACAGCTATACAATACACATCATTGTTTTGTCCCCATGTCACCCTAACAGATGAGACCAGGAGCACACACACATGCTTACACACGCACATCTAAGCACATACACACATATGCACACTCATATGCACACTTCTCACACACTTCTCACACAACATATGGCAAATCATTATTTAAACATGAATAGTTAACAAGCCCCACCCATCTCAAGAAGACCTACAAGCTCCAGCATATCTGTCATACACACTAACCTGTGCCCTGTCATTCACTACACACACTACCCCTGGTATGTTACACACACACACACACACACACACACCCTGCCCTCTGTCTCCATTACAGCTCCCTTAGCGCCTGAGACTGTGTAGGAGCATTAATCACTAAGGAGGCTGCAGCACTGGTCTTTTCACATTAGTTTTACTGCCCTGGGTGTCTCATCACTCACACTGTGTGTGTGTGTGTGTGTGTGTGTGTGTGTGTGTGTGTGTGTGTGTGTGTGTGTGTGTGTCAAAGGGTTGGAGGTTTCGTAAACCCCCCCCCCCTTCTTTAAAACACTAACCAAAACCCTCTGTTAACGACTAAGATGTTGTAAGGCAGAGGAAGATGTGCTTTTTCTGTGTCTCACCCACTCACTCATAAAGATCAGACCACATGATTGGTTACCCAAGATCGGATCATATTATTGGTCACCTGGGAGTAAAGTGTTTAGAAACAATAATGTTTTTAACATCTCATTTTGCCTCTTGTTGGGTCCATTGTTCTTTACCAGTATCGATTAAAAACATTTTTTTGAGTAGCGCTTTTGCAGTCACATATTTTTGGGTTGTGTCATTGTACAATGAATAAGACACTGACTGAAATTTGCTGTGAAGTGAGTAGAGATTAAACTCAGTGACACCTAGTTAAATTGATACCCCTCTCGAATGGACAATCAAGAATCTTTCTCTCTCTCATGCCTAACCCAGTTCTCCACAGCTACTGTTACATCCTCAAAAATAAAGAGAGGGATCGGAAGGATGGAAGGAAGGAACGTTTATCTACTGTGTGTATAGCGAGCTACCTCAGCTGATGAGCTAGAGAGAGTTCCCAAGGGAGACCCCTACGTAGAGCAAACCTTCCCCCATATCCCGATCAAATGCTTCCATTTTCTACCTTGCCTTCTCTCTCTCTCCCTCTGTCTGACACACTCTCTCTCTCACTATGCCTGACACACTCTGCCTCTCTGTCTGACACACACTCTCTCTCTGTCTGACACACTATGCCTGACACACTCTGCCTCTCTGTCTGACACACACTCTCTCTCTGTCTGACACACACTCTCTCTGTGCCTCCGCCTCGCACACTCCGCCTCCGCCTCGCACACTCCGCCTCCGCCTCGCACACTCCGCCTCGCACACTCCGCCTCGCACACTCCGCCTCACACTCCGCCTCCGCCTCTCACACTCCGCCTCCGCCTCTCACACTCCGCCTCCGCCTCTCACACTCCGCCTCCGCCTCTCACACTCCGCCTCCGCCTCTCACACTCCGCCTCCGTCTCTCACACTCCGCCTCCGTCTCTCACACTCCGCCTCCGTCTCTCATTCCGCCTCCCATACTCCGCCTCCGTCTCTCACACTCCGCCTCCGTCTCTCACACTCCGCCTCCGTCTCTCACACTCCGCCTCCGTCTCTCACACTCCGCCTCCGTCTCTCACACTCCGCCTCCGTCTCTCACACTCCGCCTCCGTCTCTCACACTCCGCCTCCCACACTCCGCCTCCGTCTCTCACACTGTCTCTGTATCTCTCTCAGCAGAGTGATAATAAGCAGCAGGTACTGTGAGTGAAGTGTCTGCACCCACTAACTCCCCAGAACAGAATGAGATCACTGTCATTAGCAGGGAAGTGAATAGGGGCTAACAGACAAGTAGATAGCGTCCCAAATGGCACTCTATTCCCTACATAGTAGTCCATAGGGCTCTGTTCAAAAGTAGTGCACTATATAGGGACTAGTGTGTCATTTGGGATGTGGAAGTAGACTGTTCTGTCTAGGCAGGACCCTTGTATGGGACAGGCTCTGACCCAGACTGAGATATGAGGACAACAACCCATCTGGCCACTCCTATCACTGCCCTGGGGCCCAGGAATCAGGTGGCTGTAACTGTTGAGTCACCTTGGCCCACCTACCTATGTACTGTGTGGAGCAGACTAGATACCTTCACTGTAGAGAGCAAGGTTGAGTGAGTCCCAAATGGCACCCTATTCCCTACATAGTGTACTACTTTTGACCAGAGCACTATATAGGGAATAGGGTGCCATTAGGAATTGGGCCCAAGCTTCATAATGTTAAAGTGAGGAACGTGGTAAAGGAGCTTGGTTTTCCTTGGCCGAATCACGCCCCTCGCCATGTCTTGTATAACAACGGGGGCTGCGGGGGTACGTGCTACGCCACTCTTTATAACTAGCTCGAAGTTAACTATCTAAGATGTGACAAATAAATGATCTCCAGCTATGTATCTGGTTTGCTAACTTGCTAGCTAAGTGGCTAGATGGCAAGGTCAAGCCTCTTGGTTACGGCAGAGCCAATCAATCCTCTCCTGGAACAAGAGCCTTGCTGTCTAATATATGTTTTGTGGATGCAGCAAACTGTGAGTAGCCTTTTCAGATAGTTGTATAACTTTATGAGCTGGAATATCTGTCACTGCAATATCTGTCACTTCCTGGGTGGCAGGGTAGTCTAGTGGTTAGAGCATTGGACTAGAAACCGAAAGGTTGCAACTTCATATCCCCAAGCTGACGAAGTACAAGGTACAAATCTGTCATTCTGCCCCTGAACAGGCAGTTAACCCACTGTTCCTAGGCTGTCATTGAAAATAAGAATTTGTTCTTAACTGACTTGCCAAGTTAAATAAAGGTAAAAAAATAATAATACATTTATGTTCGCTTGCTCATGTTAGCATTTAGCTAGCGTCCACTATGGGAATCCTGCGTGTGTGTGCAGCCACGCACCTCCTCCAGGACTGCCACGCAGAAGACATGCCAGGCCGCGCAGAGACGTAAAAGACTGAACTTCACTGAGTCCCCCCCATTAGTTTGCACTATATAGATCAATGTTTTTTCTGTGATCGAATCAACATTACATCAGCCCCTTTCCAATGTAACAAACCAAAACAAATCAAACTTTGCAAGATTGAGTCTGATTTTGTGGTAGTCTGAGCCGGAGCGCAGCGGAGTAGAATTCTGTTGGCCGGGTAGCCCATATGAGGTAGCCCATATGAGGTAGCCCATATGAGGTAGCCCATATGAGGTAGCCCATAAGAGGTCTTTCAATCCCCTGCGAGTGCATGCGCTTTTCAGATCAGTTCAGAACAGAGCTTGTGCGTGTGCACATTTGCTGATATTCTTTGCTAGTTAGCGAGTTATTAGCCCAGTTATAGATAAGTATAGGTCAGCAATGGGGAGCTACTGCTTCCTACAAGATCACAAAACGTGGAGGCTACATTTCAAGCTGTCTTTAAAAAGACAGTCAGGTAAAAAAAGATCCTGTCTTAATTAAGGGGGCAGTGTTGTATTTTATATTTTGAGACAGGCTTGAATATACAGATAAGCTAATAGACAGAGGGGTAGCCTACAATGTCTAATTCTCTGTATGGTAATTATTATTATTATTATATGTCTCAAGCAATGTAGGCCTGCATTGAACACCATACTGTATATAGGATACTGTAGGCTATATGATAGAAATCAAAAGCTATTTCCATGGGAAAATGTTATGGGATTTTCTCCATTGGTTTTGTTGGTAGGCCTACATTATGCTCATGTAACAGTATAACTTTAGACTGTCACCTCACCCATACCCGGGCGCGAACCAGGGACCCTCTGCACACATCAACAACAGTCATCCTTGAAGCATCGTTACCCATCGCTCCACAAAAGTGGCCCGTTTGCACTGACATTAATACCATATACCCTGCTATGGTACAGGAACATTATGAAGGTATGAAAATCTGGATACTGCCAGACCCTACCTGGTATAGACTACAGAACAGTGGTGTATTTGTACAGGGCAGTGAAAGTGGATGGGATTGATTTGTTAATTAATGAAACAGCCTTTATCGATTGGTTGATTAATTAATGACACAGCCTTTAGTGATTGGTTGATTAATGACACAGCCTTTATTGATTGGTTGATTAATGACACAGCCTTTATTGATTGGTTGACAGTACCACAGGGATGTCAGGGAAATCTCAAGCTGGTAGAATTAATGTCCTGCTCTTTGATGTTTAGAATCCCTAGTTAAACACCCAACCCCATGCCCCCATTGTTCCTGGTATGTCCCATGCACACACAGGCTGAGCAAAGGGCTGAGATAACAGATGGCTTTTTGTGACAGTGGGACGACTAAATGCTTAACACACTTTATAGTAATGGGGGGTATCGATACAGGTACATATCGGGACATTATTTCTGTGATAGTTGGCTGTACCGACGGTATTCTTCCTTCATACCTTGTTCTCCATCTTCTTTTTAAACAGGCAGCCAAATGACTGATCAAAACTGGTTTTCTCGCGGCTCTGTCTTTGTCCTTCTGCAGCAGACAAATGGTGAGCAATGTGTTTGGATCATTGAATCGGTATAAAATCTCAGTATCGAATCACAATACATATAGAATCATGAGAATCCTGACAATTACAATACATATCGTATCGGCACCGAAGTACTGCGATAATATCGTATCGGGAGGACCCTGACAATTACAATACATATCGCATCGGCACCGAAGTACTGCGATAATATCGTATCGGGAGAACCCTGACAATTACAATACATATCGGCACCGAAGTACTGCGATAATATCGTATCGGGAGGACCCTGACAATTACAATACATATCGTATCGGCACCAAAGTACTGCGATAATATCGTATCGGGAGGACCCTGACAATTACAATACATATCGTATCGGCACCGAAGTACTGCGATAATATCGATCGGGAGGACCCTGACAATTACAATACATATCAGATCGGCACCAAAGTACTGCGATAATATCGTATCGGGAGGACCCTGACAATTACAATACATATCGATCGGCACCGAAGTACTGCGATAATATCGTATCGGGAGGACCCTGACAATTACAATACATATCGATCGGCACCGAAGTACTGCGATAATATCGTATCGGGAGGACCCTGACAATTACAATACATATCGATCGGCACCGAAGTACTGCGATAATATCGTATCGGGAGAACCCTGACAATTACAATACATATCGTATCGGCACCGAAGCACTGCGATAATATCGTATCGGGAGGACCCTGACAATTACAATACATATCGTATCGGCACCGAAGTACTGCGATAATATCGTATCGGGAGGACCCTGACAATTACAATACATATCGTATCGGCACCGAAGTACTGCGATAATATCGTATCGGGAGGACCCTGACAATTACAATACATATCGTATCGGCACCGAAGTACTGCGATAATATCGTATCGGGAGGACCCTGACAATTACAATACATATCGTATCGGCACCGAAGTACTGCGATAATATCGTATCGGGAGGACCCTGACAATTACAATACATATCGTATCGGCACCGAAGCACTGCGATAATATCGTATCGGGAGGACCCTGACAATTACAATACATATCGTATCGGCACCGAAGCACTGCGATAATATCGTATCGGGAGGGCCCTGGCAATTCCCAGCCCTAACACATATACAGTGCCTTCGGGAAATATTCAGAACCCTTGACTTTTTCCACATTGTTTGGTAACGGCCTTATTTTAAAAATGTGTATATATTTTTTCATCCTCATCAATCTACACACAATACCCCTTAATGACAAAGCAAAAACAGGTTTTTAGAAATGTTTACAAATGTATTAACAATGAAAAACTGAAATATCACATTTACATAAGTATCGATTGGGTTCAAGTCTGGGCTCTGGCTGGCCCACTCAAGAACATTCAGAGACTTGTCCCGAAGCCACGTTGTCTTGGCTGTGTGTTTAGGGTCGTTGTCCTGTTGGAAGGTGAACCTTCCCCCCATTCTGAGGTCCTGAGCGCTCTGAAGCAGGTTTTCATCAAGGATCTCTTTGTACTTTGCTCAGTTCATGTTTTCCTCAATCCTGACGCTGAAAAACATCCCCACAGCATGATGCTGCCACCACCATGCTTCACTGTAGGGATTGTGCCAGGTTTCCTCCAGGAAGAGTCTTGGTGGTTCCAAACTTCTTCCATTTAAGAATGCGGGAAGGCCACTGTGTTCTTGGTGACCTTCAATGCTGCAGAAATGTTTTGGTACCATTCCCCAGATCTGTGCCTCAACACAATCCTGTCTCTGAGCCCTACGGACAATTCCTTCAACTTCATGGCTTGGTTTTTGCTCTGACATGCACTGTCAACCATGGGACCTTATATAGACAGGTGTGTGTCTTTCCAAATCATCACCAATCAATTGAATTTACCACAGGTAATGGAAACAGGATGCACCTGCCCTCAATGTGCATAGCAAAGGGTCTGAATACTTCTGTAAATAAGGTATTTCTGTTTTTTTATTTCCAAAACCTGTTTTCGCTTTGTCATTATGGGGTATTGTGTGTAGATTGCTGAGGATTTAAAAAAATCTATTTTAAAATAAGGCTGTAACATAACAAAATATGTAAAAGTCAAGGGGTCTGAATACTTTCTGAAGGCACTGTATACACCTACTGAAGAGGAGATAAGTGTGTGTGTGTGTGTGTGTGTGTGTGTGTGTGTGTGTGTGTGTGTGTGTGTGTGTGTGTGTGTGTGTGTGTGTGTGTGTGTGTGTGTGTGTGTGTGTGTGTACTGGATAACGGAGGCTAGCAGACAATGTCAGCAAGAGGGGGGAAATCAAAGGCTTATCAAAAACCTGCCTTTTAGGAGATTCACAAATAACTGCCAATTGACCCCAAGATGTAGGGTAGAGGCGGATAAAAGTGTGTGGGTGCGTGTGTGTGTGTGTGTATGTGTCAGCATGTGAGAGAGACCGAGAGAGAGAGAGACAGAGACAGCGAGACAGAGAGAGAAAGCGATTTGATTATAGCCTAAAGTTTTGGAACGGAACAAGGAGGAAGTGTGTCATAGCTCACTTCTTAGAATCGAAGTGTTTTGCATCATAGGAGATTTATGGATTGTCCTAATTAGGGACTGATGTAGTTGAGGAAATGACTCCAATGAGGCTTGGCCGACTGCTGCAGAAAGTCTATCAGCAGTTTCCTCCTCGCAATCAATAGGCCCAGTAGTGTGGCTTGCCCTGAACCCTCCCGCAGTAACACAGTGGAGCGAGTCGCCCTGCATACTTAATAAGCAGGCAGACTGCCTCGGTCATTGAACGCATATCTGCGTCCCAAATGGCACCCTATTCCCTACATAGTGCACTACTTTTGGCCAGGGCCCATGGGTTTGCGGATTAACATTTATATACTGACAAACCCAACAGATTAGGCCTATTTCATTTTCACATTATATTCAGGATATAGTTTGTGTGTTGTGTCCAATTGCTCCCTATCCCCTCTTACCTGTAGGTTTCATGTAATACTCCTCGATGTCTGCCATGTCAGTGTGGAGCGCGCAGGCCAGATAGCTGTGGATGACTTTGTGGCTGTAGAAGTAGCGCGCGCCCATGAGAAGGAACGGCGCGCAGCAGGTCAGCGCGAGGGATTTGGTCACAACAAAGCACATCACTATGGAGATAAGGAAGAAAAATAAACGATACCTGTCAGAAAAAAGAATCAAATGTTGGATTTTGGCGGAAGTCACACACATAACCAAACAGTGACATTCCAAAAAGAAGTATATGTTGCTGCTTCAAATTAAGATCAGTCCCTAATATCACACACGTAATGAGGAGTAAGTCATTGAAAAACATCACATGGCATCCTATGTTGAACATGTATTTATTTTACTGGGTGCAAATTTCAGTGTATACACATACCCTAGATATCCTACACATCCAATAGCCTTTTGAAATAATCTCAGACTCTGGTCCATTTACTGCAGTCGGTGCTTTTTGGAGTAGCCTATTTCTCTGATTGGGCAGCACGGTGGCGCCAGAGTGGAACCCACCACACAGACAGGCTGTGCAGCACCATTGCATGTTATTATGTTTTCGTCTAGCCTGGCATGATGCAACACTATTTTACTCCATTGCGCCACGATATGGCGTGCTTACTGTCAACAGTGTGCCCTTACTTTGTAGCGAAATGGTTCCAAATAATAGCGTCATATCCACATGATAACCCACACCAATTTTCATACAACATTTCGACAGTGAAGTATAGTATGTTTTGTTGGTTTTTACTGTTTAATCTGTATGGTACTTACCACGGTACAGATAAAGGAATGAGGTGTACATACGTACGTGATGAACATTTTGAAATCAACATCTGCACTCGAATTATAAACAATGCCAGCATGCGCACACGGCTGGTGGTGCTGCGCGTTGTGTGCACGTACAGTAAAATGTGTGTATGATGGGAACTGGTGGGGGGGTGAGATTGGTGCACGCACGCGCACACTGTGGGCCAATCCTCAAATTCTATTCATTCATTCATGCGTCCAACCCAACCTGCATCGTAGCGCCCTACACGCACATCCAACAGGGCACCGACTACATACTACATGCACCATGCGTTTTAGCCATGCCTTTGTGTGCGGTTTGATGCGGTGCTGTAAGGCACGTGAGCTACATGCCGGAATCGAGGAAAAGAGGGCATCGAGTTATCCATTAACACACACACATTGATGCTCCCAACAGATTATAGCTTTCCTTCAACTGCATTTCAACTCACAATAAAAAATAAATAAAAACATTTTGCAATGATTGGTTTTCTTGTGTTAGTATGGTTGGGTTATTCATTAAGAATGTATTTTACAATAATCATTTTCAAATACATAATATACATGGGTAAAATGAAAAGTGTTTTTCAATGAGTAATGGCAACTTCAAACGAATTTCACTGCAGTAAATCGTTAGTATAGGGTGAATCGTGTCACTTACGTGTCAGAAGAGCATATACGAATTGGGTTTGACTTTGCTGTAATATGCCTCTGAACGCGGTGTTGGGTATTCTCTCCATTATCCCCTCATAAAAGATGCGGCGCACTTCCACATGGTCCGTGCGCTCAAACTCGCGGATCAACACCGTATCTTTCCTCACATCATTTTCCTCGAGAGGATTCGGTGCCGGTGTGGAAGAAGTCCACATTTGCGAGGAGGAAAGGATAATAGAATCTTTTTTTGTCCCTTGTATGGCATCGTGTTCATCCGCAACAATTTTTGTCTCGCAAACCATTTTTGGAGACGAACAATGCATGCAACTGGCCTCAAAAATAACTCGAACCTTGGTAAGAATAGAAATGGGATACGATGCGTCTATAAATATGCAAAGAAAAAATGCGGCGGGTGTTTCTGTTGCAACCCTGAGCGTTTCTGCACGACCAAGGGTTGCCGGCCAGCACTTAGCCTATTTATAATTCGCCCTAGCGGATGCATTCAGATTCAGGGGCTGGCCCGCACAGCGCATACATTGGCTCAGGCCCTTCTCCATTCGATTCTGATAGGCGTATCGAGACAAGAGTGAGGCACCCGGTTTAATTTTTTTTTTTTAACCTAGACATTGCTCCTGGTGTGCCGGCGAAATTCCACACATGTGTGTTTGAGGGGGACAGGGAGGGTGGACTTGCGTAAGGGTATTTCGGAACAGGTAGGCTAATGGGGCCCTTTGAAGCTCACCCCAAACAACCCGGCCTGCACCGGTGTACCTGCTGCGGGAGCTGCGCCAGACCCTCTATGCAGTGATGACTGAAATTACACTTGCCAGAATGGATAAAACGCGTTCATACGAGGACGCGTGAGATTTCATGCGTCAAAATATAAAGGACACTTGGTGATGGTGGGACTTTGTAAGGGAATGTTTGGAGAACAGACTGACTGTGTAGCCTATGGCTGGTTGGGTGGCTGCGGCGCAGAGCTTCGCTCCTCCCGGCGTTGTCCCTCTTTCGATCTCCGGTCTCATGACTGACAGTTCTGCTGCACTGCAGTGATTCCACCCCGGTTTTATTCTCGCCCCACTCGTCCTTTCCCCCGACCCTTTCCTTACGACGGCGTTTCGGTGTATCATCATTGAACATTCCTTAGCCTAAGTCGTAGGACTGGCTGTGTATGCTATTTTGCACCGTATGAGGTAATTTAAATTCACTGTCATTAATTTATTCACATATTCTACAATTGACTGTTTACATTAATTCAGTGTTCTATTTAAATGTGGCCATATGCCTCACTGGATATATCAATCACATCAATACACATTTATGTGGTGATGTTTTGTTGACACTAAAGGGGCGACACCGCCTATAATAAACCAATGCCGTTACAATGGTCCCGCTACTACTACACCCAATTCAATTCCGTGACGTCTCATCTGTCCTCGATTATGCCTATGGTTTGTCACGCCTGTAAGCAATATTATAATCAGTGGAGAAAGTTTCACGAAGCGGATGCCTTCATAGGCCAAATGCTCTACCAAATCATTGTACATTTGCATTGGCTTCGTTCCATAGCACGCAGCCTAAATGTAAACACGAATTTAAAGCATTATCTTAATTTTCTGACGTTTTATGAACTTTTACGCTAGCATTATCAACCTAGCGAAGAAAATGTATTTGTATAGCTCTAAATTAGTTCGGTATAAGATGTTACTAGCCTATCGCATTGAACAGAACTAGGCTAGTGTATATATATATATATATATCATTGGTTTAGACTGGAATCATCACCACCTCCCCCGCCCTACTGTTGATAACACCCCCACCCACTCCACTCCACAAGAACACATCAATCCCATGCAGTCATATAGGTCTGTCCAAACACCTAAACATTCCCAAATGTGTGTGGTCATCGACGGGTAGAGCCGCAGACCTCAAAACATGCGCACGGGGTAGAGTAGCCCTTGCAGTAGACTATAGGTTGTAATAACCTAGACATCGCAGGTTTCTCGCGCACAAGACGCAGTCATGTCACACAGCAAGACAGCAGCAGCACCTGCGGGTGGACTGAACCGAGGCTCCCTCTGCCGGGAGACGGATCAGAAGGTGTCCTGAGCATGCGCGGATTGATCTTACACCAGCATCGACTCTATAGAATCGACAGACTACATGCGTTACATTTTACCCTGAACGGTTGTTTATTAGGGTCCTATACATACAACCATACACGTGTTGTTATATTCAAGGTGATATACAATAGCAGAGGGTGATTCAAGGGGACCTCGGTCACAGTCAGTGTGATTTTATAGAGGCTGCACTGGACAACACTTTACACATCAGCAAACCATAGAAATCGAATGAAGGATTGGAGTTATGTAAGGCAAACAAGCAAGGGTTAGGGAACCAATAAGAACCTCTGCTCCTGAGCACCATGACTCTTAATAACTAGTTAAAGAGATATAAGTCTTTACTGGGACAGAATGACTGGCTGTAGCCCACTTGCTCTGATTATCTTCAACCTGACTTTGGGTGTGTGTGTGTGTGTGTGTGTGTGTGCGGTGCCAATGTTTCCTAGTTTTAGGCTACACACGGTCTATTTATAACCAGGCTGGCTGCAGGATAGTTCTGGTCCTTGTCCCCGGTTTCCCCGGTTTCCACTGTTCTGTTACCACACTGTACCCTCCTCGTCTGACACACACAGAATCACACACTCTCCCTCTCGTCCCAGTCTGACCCAGTCAGAGCCTGTAGCGTACACACACACACACACACACACACACACACACACACACACACACACACACACACACACACACACACACACACACACACACACACACACACACACACACACACACACACACACACACACACACACACACACACACATCATCATCATCAGTGCCCACTTCCCCTGTCCCCCTGTGAACCATTCTGTCTGCCAGAGACACCCACCGCTCTGAGGGCAGTGTGTGTGTGTGTGTGTGTGTGTGTGTGTGTGCTACAGGCTCTAAACGGGATGAGAGGGAGTGAGAGATATAGCTTGATAAAGTACAGGGGAGATGGGGACAGAAGGGCTGAAAGGGGGAGAGAGGGACTTAGTGATGGGAAAGATAAGGTTAAGATAAGACTGGCAGAGTGAAGGAGAGACGGAGAGATGGTGCAAGAGGGGAGGAGGAGAAAACACTGCTCTGCCCTTTGACCCAAGAAAAACAGAAGTAAATGAGAGGATGAGAGATAGAGAGTGAGAGAAAGAGAGAGAGGGTGGAGGTATACTTGAAAAGCGAAGACCCAGCTCTTTAGAATGAGATTCAGGGTTGTCTGGGGCTGGCTGGGGCTGTGTTTCAAATTGCCCCCTATTCCCTACATAGTGCACTACTTCTATATAAGAAAAGGGTATGATTTGGGATTCATCCCTGTGTTTACCAGGTGTCAGCAGTTACCCACAGACTGCATGCAAACACACAGAATCCTGGGAAGAGAGAGAAAGAGAGAGAGCGAGATAGAGTGAGTGAAGGAGAGAGCTATAGAGATATACTGTTTATAGAGGGGGAGAGATATAATGAAGGAGGGAGGGATATATACAGTGGGGCAAAAAAATATTTAGTCAGCTACCAATTGTGCAAGTTCTCCCACTTAAAAAGATGAGAGAGGCCTGTCATTTTCATCATAGGTACACTTCAACTATGACAGACAAAATGATAATTTTTTTTCCAGAAAATCACATTGTAGGATTTTTATTTTATTTGCAAATTATGGTGGAAAATAAGTATTTGGTCACCTACAAACAAGCAAGATTTCTGGCTCTCACAGACCTGTAACTTCTTCGTTTTGGAAACCTAATAAAGTCCAGTTTCCCCAGTATCCTCTGCTCTCAGCATTTGACTCCGCCTCCACCACTCCAGGCGTTGTGACACCACAACCCCTAACTACCCTGAATAACTTATTCTCCTCTTCTTTCAGAATCCAAAGCATGTGATTTTCTCACACATTCTATTTCTCTCTCTCTTCACCCTCCACCCTCCACCCCTGTGTATCTTCATCCAGTGAATATTTCATCAGGGTTGGCCAGGGCTTTATTCATAGATCTGCCTCTAATGAGTAATTCATAGAAGCCCTGCAAAAATATATATGCATTTTTAATGCATTATCATGCATATAATTTATTAATGGTGGCAGCCTTGGTAGGCAGCAGCACTGCAGCCTCCTACTTACTTGCTGGAGGTATGCCCACTGGGTGGCCATTTTGGCTCCATTTGCAGGGCATGGTGGGTAAAAATAGATCCGGCCACACCATCTCTATGGGTCTTAGGTGCCCGGATGGCAGACTGGCCTATTCAGGAATATTCAGCCTGCATGGGAGATCTAGGACAGAACTACAGGGCGTTGTTGATTGGCTGTCATTGTCCCTCCCGGTGTCACCGCTAACCAAGTCCTGTTGGAATTTGTTTTAACATTAGCTGTGGCACCGTTTCAGACATTGTGTGTGTGTGTGTGTGGAGAGAGTAAAGACTGTTCTGAATTCCTCTCATCGCCTGTCCTTTTAAGACATTTCTGTTCCTAGACATTGGGGGGTTTCCCGCTCCAGAGGAGAACCGTTGGGAGGAGGATCATTCTCCTGCTAAAATAGTGCATTCCAGTGTTGTAGAGTAGAGAGCAGGGGCTGGAGTGTTAATGTAGTGATGAAAGGGGCAATCTGCTCTTGGTACATCCATTTTTTGACATTTAATATAATATGATATACTGTATACCCATTGATTCTAGAAAAATATAACTTATAAAATGCTTCATGAGGTTAGTTCAACTGTCAACTGTCGTCATCATCATAACCCAAAATATATGCTTGTTTTAGTCGGTTATTTTTAAACAATTGTAGCGATTGAAGAGGAAAAGGTGTGCCATAAAGGCTTGAACCTCTTTGCAGAGAGAGGCCTGCTCATCCATGGACTGTGGGTGATTGGGACTGTGGGTGGTAGCGGACTGTGGGTGGTGTGGACTATTTTAGGTATTGATGGATTGTGGGTGGTATTGGGGCTAAGTTTTTAAAGTGGACACTCATGTAAGTGTAAGGTTGGCAAACTTCTGCAAGGTTAAACACTTGGTGTGTGTGTGTGTATGTGTGTGTGTGTGATTATGTGTGTGTGATTATGTGTGTGAAGTCTTCAACTCAACTGTATGCCAGGGAACTACAACACTTCAAACGGTAGTAAGGATTTAGTGGGGTTTCACAGGAACAGATGAAAGGGGGATTTTGATGAAAGACAAGAGAATCTTGAGATGCTGCCTTCGCCGCCAGGATCTATTTGAGTGATTCAGCAGAAAATTAGCTTGATTCTCAGCCCATCTGAGAGGACGTGATTCCTCCATTATGTCATCATAAGATTACTGAGTGTCTGCTTTTCTCGCCTTCTCTGACACAAACACGCCATGTGCCATAATGTAAGCCAAACCCCACTAAATTCTTACTTCCTCTATGGCTCTCCAGAGATGTGCTAAGACCTAAAAAGTATTGAATATCCTATTACTGCTGCAACACGAGTACCATGAGCCAGTGATACCTCTCTGCAAGTCCAAGGTGTCTGTCTGTCATTTCCTATAAGCCCTGCTAAAAAATAATATAATACCCTCTATAAAACACTTTCAGGAAACCAAACACTTATTAAGGTGACGAAAGAGTTTAAAGTTCAATGTGCTTGGAGAGAGAGAGAGAGAGAGAGAGAGAGAGAGAGAGGGAGAGAGAGAGAGAACAGAGGGGTGAATGTGGTCTGACTGGGTGTGTTCGGTTTAGTCAGAGTTGCGACATGAGGATGGCGTCTTAGACCCGGGTGGATGGAGGTGATGGTTCCCTATTCCCTACATAGTGCACTACTTTTGATACGGTACCATTTGAGACGTAGGTAGCCCAGGGTTGCAATGCCAGCGGAGTATATAACAGACAGTTTGATTTTTGTTCAAACTGTTGCTAGATCTATTTAATTCATAAACATGCTTGCTCTGCAGAGATAACTCTTGATTTTAAGCCTATAGGGAAGATGCTGCATCAATGCGACATAGCAGTACCAAATGTCCTGCCCTGCGCTGAGTTTGGGCTCCTCCATGTGGATGGAAGGAGTATGGCAGACGTTCTCTGTCTACATTTATTTGTATTTATTTTATTTAACCTTTATTTAACAAGGCAAGTCAGTTAAGAACACATTTTTTATTTACAATGACGGCCTACCCCGGCCAAACTCTAACCCGGACGACGCTGGGCCAATTGTGTGACGCCCTACGGGACACCCAATCACGGCCAGTTGTGATACAGCCTGGAATTGAACCTGGGTCTGTGCTGTAATCCACATTATAAATAAATGAAGGAGCGTGTGAAAGTATGCGGTCAGGGCACTTCTCTGTAATTGGGGCGAGACTCAGGCTACTTCTAGCCTGGTCTTCATTCTCTTTGTGCTGTCTTGCCAAGTCTTGCCTAGTTGGCAAGACAGGACAAACAGATCTGGGACCAGGCTGGCTACTTCTGCATTCTGGAAATATAACTGACAGAAGCAGCTCCAGACCAGAACAATCAATATGTCCACAAAGAGAGAATTGTGAAAGCAGCAGCTACTCTTCCTGGGGTTCATAACATGACATAATACAGAACATTAATAGACAAGAACAGCACATGGAAAGAATTACATCAATTTAAAAATGGCAAATGTAGCCTACATATCAATACATACACACAAACTATCTAGGTCAAATAGGGGAGAGGCGTTGTGTTCATTTAAGCAATATAAGATGGAAGGGAGTTCCATGCAATACTGGCTATATATAACACTGTATGCTTTCTTGAATTTGTTCTGGATTTGGGGACTGGTGGGATAAGTGTGTGTGTCAGAGCTGTGTGTAAATTGGCTACGCAAACAATTTGGAATTTTCAACAAATTCATGTTTCTTATAAAAAGAAGAATTGAAGCAGTCAGTCTCTCCTCAACTGCTGCTGTGTGATCTGAGAGAGTCATTGTTTTTGATTGGCGTATGATAGATAACGCCTGGGGTCTCATTCCAAGCTGAGTAGTCTATTCAGACACCCTATGAGGAGAGGCATGGTTACAGGGTTTTGAATAAAATGCTGCCTCTTAATTCTATGTAATAATAATGTTGATCATGATCACTTAATAACCATGATTCTCTTTTTAGAATCTAGTCAGGGGAGCAACTTTCACTGGGGACGGTGGGAACATGCCCCCCCCCCCCCCAACATTCCGAAATTGTATTTTTGTCGTCCCCCCTGTTTTATCATTGGAATGTGACACAAAACGCGGCAACAGTGTGCTTTTGGACAGAGTGGCTGGGTAGGCTGGTTTGAGTGTTTAGCCGACTGGATTATTTTTTTTTTACTTCTGAAACCAAGGTTGCGCCCCTGAATCTAGTTATGTATAAAAATATCAGTAGACCAAGGACATAGCATCAGACAGAAATTACAATCTCACAGTCACTGTCCCACACACACCACACATAAACACACACCACACACCAAGAGAGTGTGGCCTTGTTTAGCCTGATAGTAGTTGATAAAGTGTGACGAACAGCACCTATTCTCTGCAAGGGAGAAATCGGTCCTCTTACACACAGGATGTGTCCCAAACGGCCCCCTATTTCCTATATAGTGCACTACTTTTGAACAGAGCCTATGGTCAAACGTAGTGCACCACATAGGGAGTAGGGTGCCATTTAGGACGCACTACATAGGGAGTAGGGTGCCATTTAGGACGCAGGCATTATAATTGCGTCTCTGCCACTAGCGCTGATGGGCAGGCCTGTGCAGTATCTATAACAAGCAAAACTCCCTAACACACACACACACACACTGGTATACATTACACACACATACACACACAAATGGGTTGATTATCAAATGTTCTTCTGCTGCTGGGGTTGTCTGTCAGACAATGAAATACTGAACCCCTAATGCATGAATGGGAACTGTGGCCCAATCCTAAATCGATCCCTAAGCCCTATGCACTTGTGGAGATCTGAGAGAATTTGACAGGTGTAAGCAGGTGTAAGCTCCCAAAAGGCTTCGGAGTCAGTCCATGCTTACAGAGGTGTAGCCTACAGTCGTGCTTGAAATTGAATTTTATGAATGCCCATCTATGTGGTAAACCATTTGAAAAACACCAAAAAACGACGTCCGGACTGGACCAAAAAAAAACGTCTTAAAGACGTAGGCTCGTGCTTACTGGGGTGTAGCCTACCATGTCGCCCGCAATGGAATTTTATGAATGCCCATCCATGTGGTAGGTCCACCATTTATAAAACAGGCCGTTGTGTTGGTTTTATTAGTCCTGATTCCTGTGACTAATCAATTTGGCGATTTAATCTTTGAATATCAGAGTTACTTAACTTTATCTGGATTTATCGCGAGCCTATTTGTAATGTGTTTACACAGGGGGACATGTAGAAGTATTTTATTATTCGCTATGATCAGCCGGTCAAATTTATGGATATAAACTTCAAACCACTGATGATGACAATCAGGTGAAACTCCTGTACAACAGTTGTGATTGTTCATTCCATATTGTCCATTTTACTTTGACCTGTCCTGTTATTAGGATATGTTGTTAACATTACAGCTCATTTTTATTTGATTGAGTGCCATTTAGGTTATTAGTCTATTTGATAGGAAAACCTGCATGATGTAAAAGGATCCTACATCTTCATACATTTGATCTCCAGCCTGTAGGCTACAGAAAGGGCCACATACTCTTTCTGGCATATTCTCTATCTGCTACATGATTTATGTTAGATAATTTTTTTTACTGAAAGTTTGTGTGGCGCTGCAGAGATGCATCTCTCCAACAGCACCCTGGAGAGGTGCTGGGAATGAACAAGCTAAATATTTTTCCCCCCTGCCTTTGACAAAGTGGGCAATGCTTAACAAAGGGCGACATCAGCGCTCACCTAGAA
Source organism: Oncorhynchus masou masou (assembly GCF_036934945.1). Taxonomy (NCBI): domain Eukaryota; kingdom Metazoa; phylum Chordata; class Actinopteri; order Salmoniformes; family Salmonidae; genus Oncorhynchus; species Oncorhynchus masou. The sequence continues at coordinate 17,966,322 of NC_088234.1, read as the reverse complement.
AGCCCATATGTCACTGGTTGAGAGACATTGTTTTTGGGCAGAATTATGTGATTTTTTATGTGTTGTTGTTGGAGGTGTGTCTTGGTCAGTTTGGCTCAGAAAATGCTGCCCGTGTCAATCTGCCTACCTAATGAGCAGGCCAGCCGTGGTCCCATGTGTTGGAGCCAAATCCCCATTTTCTTTACTTGTGTTAAATATATTGTTTTGCTCCATTTATACAACTATAAATATTGCGTTATGAATTATGGAGTATGGTTGGAGTTTTTGGTTTTCTATTATGATTAACATGGGTATTTAAAAGCATTATGGAGCATTTCCTGGGCACACGCCTTTTTTCCCCATGTTCCCCTTCCCTTTACCTATTTGTTTTTTCTGCAGTATGGGTCTACAAGGCCTCAGGTCTGGAGCTACCTTACAGTTTTTTTGCGCTACGATACTAAGAAAGCTGCTACTAGTCTATACCTTTTGTTTGGAGTTGAAAACTGATCGCTTCGACTTTGTTCGTTGATGGAATATTGCCAATGAAATGAATGTATGTTTTTACACTATCGGAGCTTTGGATTCCCTGTTCTGTGGTTGCTTTGGAAATGCGTCTGACTACGTCATCACATACCTGTGGCCTCAAGATAAGTTTGGAATTGGATTACAAATTGCCTTCATACCTTATTCATGCGCTGAAATAAAAGATCCCAGAAATGTTCCATACGCACAAAAGGCTTATTTCTCTCCAATTTTGTGCACAAATTTGTTTACATCCCTGTTAGTGAGTATTTCTATTTTGCCTAGATAATCCATCCACCTGACAGGTGTGGCATATTGAGAAGCTGATTAAACAGCGTGATCATTACACAGGTACACCTTGTGCTGAAGACAATAAAAGGCCACTCTAAAATGTGCAGTTTTGTCACACAACACAATGCCACAGATGTCTCAAGTTTTGAGGGAGCGCGCAATTGGCATGCTGACTGCAGAGTTGTTGCCAGAGAATTGAATGTCCGTTTCTCTACCATAATCCGCTTCCAACAACGTTTTAGCGAATTTGGCAGTGTGTCCAACCGGCCTCACAACCGCAGACCACGTGTATGACGTCGTGTGGGCGAGTGCTTTGCTGATGTCAACATTGTGAACAGAGAGTCCCATGGTGGGGTTATGGTATGAGCAGGCATAAGCTGCGGACAATAAACACAATTGCAATTTTCAATGGTCATTTCAATGCACAGATATACTGTGACAAGATCCCGAGGCCCATTGTAGTGTCATTCATCCACCGCCATAATCTCATATTTCAGCATGATAATGCACAGCCTCATGTTTCAAGGATCTGTACACAATTCCTGGAAGCTGAAAATGTTCTTCAATGGCCTGTTTTCTTATCAGACATGTCACCTGTTGAGTATGTTTGGGATGCTCTGGATCAACGTGCACAACAGGATGTTCCAGTTTTCGCCAATATCCAGCAACTTCGCACAACTATTAAAGAGGAGTGGGACAACATTATACAGGTTGCAATCAAGAGCTTGATCAACTCTATGCGAAGGAGATGTGTTGTGCTGCATGTTCAAATCGTGGTAGGATCCTAATTTGACCTGTACTGTTACAGCAAAATAATTCTGCAAAACAGGATTTGAATGTTTAGTCCATAATGTTGCATTCTCGGTGGTTAGGCTATTAGCTGTCCAAAAGTAGGCTTCATGGAAAGTGCAATACTGTCGGGCTCCCGAGTGGCGCAGCGGTCTAAGGCACTGCATCTCAGTGCAAGTGGTGTCACTTTAGTCCCTGGTTTGAATCCAGGCTGCATCACATCTGGCTGTGATTGGGATTCCCATAGGGCGGCGCACAATTAGCCCAGTGTTGGCCGGGGTAGGCTGTCTTTTTAAATAAGAATTTGTTCTTAACTGACTTGCCTAGTTAAATAAAACAAAATCTATATAACCATGTGTTAATGTGTTACTGTAGGTTTTCAGTGAATGGATGCAAATCACAAAGCTCATCTGCAGGAAAATTCTCAGCAATAAAAGTGTGATCAAATGACATTTGTTATAACTGATTTAGATGAGTGTAGGTCTACACCTTATATTCATGCAGCAACGATGTATGGTACCACAGAGAAATAAAAAGAACACTTATTCTGAAGCCTGGTGTTCCCATGACTATAAAAACACTTTCCAAGGCACTTTCTTAAAATGATACGGGTGCTATTATGAATTACCAACTCTTTTGAATTCAAGACCGCTGCCAGGTGTATATGTGAATTATCTTGAAGACCACTGATATTTTGCCACATTTTATAAAGATATCTGTTCATTGAATGTACTTACAGAACTACCTAAAATTATCTCGATTTGTGTTTCAAAACCTCAGATATGACCAAGAGGGACATAAGGTGTAGTTTGCTTTGCCCTACATGACATAGTAACGCATTGCTGGTTTTCTGAACTCATCAAATAAAATCTTATATTCAAATTACAATTAACCACTGCAATATAATATCTGATATGTTAGCAAAGAAAATAAAGTGCATGTTGTACAATGATTTAACGTTTGTGTATTTTACAATATTCCATAGAAGAAGGCTCAGAGACATCTGTCTCCTCCAGGCAGTGTTTGTAGTAGTTTAAAGGTGTCCATCCTATATAACATATACTGTCTATTTCACACCATTATATAGGCCTACATACACACATATATATAGATGTTTATATATCCAACCAGGGACCCTCTGCACACATCAACAACAGCCTCCCACGAAGCATCGTCACCCATAGCTTCACAAAAGCCGCGGCTTTGCAGAGCAAGGGGAACAACTGCCTCAAGGGCTCAGAGAGAGTGACGTCACAGATTGAAACGCTATTAGCGCGCACCCCGCTAACTAGCTAGCCATTTCACATCGGTTACAGAAGCATTCAAATCTAGGCCTACTCACTGTGTGATAATGAAGAGACGATTCTGTTGAATATGAATTCGATGGGCAGAAAGCGCATGCGTATAAAACCCTCTGTTAATTAGGCGAACGGATTGTCCCTCTACGAAAGCATGTAAAATTATGCTAAATTGTTTTATTCATTGCAAATGAAATGTTGGCCTCTCTGGTTCGCTATGTTGGTCACATGTCTTATAGGCTAATTTAATCACAGTACTAATTTTAGCATCTTTAGTTGCAGAACCTTAAAGATGTAAAAAAAAAGAAAAAAAGAATCACTAGCCACTTTAAACAATGCCACTTAATATAATGTTTACAAACCCTACATTACTCATCTCATATGCATATACTGTACTCGATACAATCTACTGCATCTTGCATGTCGTTCGGCCATCGATCATTCATATATCTGTATGTACATATTGTTCATCCCTTTACACTTGTGTGTATAAGGTAGTTGTGAAATTGTTAGGTTAGATTACTCGTTGGTTATTACTGCATGGTCGGAACTAGAAGCACAAGCATTTCTCTACACTTCGCATTAACATCTGCTAAGCATGTGTATGTGACAAATAACATTTGATTTGAGATACAGTAATTGTTGTACAATAATATTCCCACAGGACTGTCTATTTTAAGAAATGATTTAGTTGCATAACTCTAACACGCGAAATGAATGGTAAATAAATGCAATGCTATTGTACACCCCAAGTGTTCTGTAAAGTAATTATTTCAAAAGGCCCTGTAAAACAATATTTTTTGAGGACAGGTAAGAGAGAGGTGAGTTTATTTCGCTCTCCCCGATATGAACATGTGGGTGGGTCCTAACAGTTCTGTTTTCTTAGGTAGCCTGTTAAAATGCCCGAACTCAATACACTTCTTTTTCCAAGATGGCGTCGATGAAGGACAGCGACACCGGTCTGTGGCTCCATAATAAACTAGGATCAACAGACGAGCTTTGGGCGCCTTCTAGTATTGCTTCACTCCTCACCGTTTCAGTTATCGACAATATACGGTTGTGTTTTTCGAGTTTGTCGCCTCCAGTTAAGCTAAAACTCTTGCTAGGGATGCTGCATCTTCCCAGACGGACTGTTGACGAGGTGGGTAACGTTACGCGAGTTGATATGACTGATTGAGCACTAAGTAGCTAGTTTAGATGGGATTATGCAACAGGCAGCCTTGACCGAGTTTCTAGCTGATGTTTCCTGAGCGGGAAGTATAGTTGTAACGTCAATGGACACCATGCTTACAAGCTGTTTCAAATGTATACTTAGCCTTAGATATGGCGTTGCAGACAGTCAACATCCATTACACAGTGTTCTCTACTCAAGTAAAACCATCGATAGCCAGCAGTCCGCATCGATCGCTTCCTTGGTTAGCTAGACAGCTGCTAACGTCAGCTGTGTAGGTAAGTGTCTACAGACCGGAGGTAGCTAACTCTTGCGGCTAGGCTAATTCTGTTCAGTCGTATGTTTTCTGTTTTGTTTACCTAATGCACATGCCTTCTTTTCATAAACACCACGTTAGTTAGCTAACCTAAAATGTTGCATAGGACCTGTTTGTAGTGTTGTCGTATTTGTAATCTGATTTGTCTGAGGATCATTGAAATGCTGAAGTTGTCAGTTTTTTTTAGTCAGGTGGTTTCGCTTTTTTATTTTTATTTTAAATATATTTTAGTTCACCCTTTGTTTAACCAGGTAGGCCAGTTGAGAACAACTGCGACCTGGCCATGATAAAGCAAAGCAGTGCGACACAAACACAGAGATACACATGGAATAAACAAACCTACAGTCAATAACACAATAGAAACGTCTATATACAGTGTGTGCAAATGAGGTAAGATTAGGGAGGTAAAGCAATAAATAGGCCATAATGGCAAAATAATTACAATTTAGCAATTAAACACTGGAGTGATAGATGTGCAGAAGATGAATGTGCACTGGGATGCAAAGGAGCAAATAAATAAATAACAATATGGGGATAAGGTAGTTGGGTGGACTATTTACAGATGGGCTATGTACAGATGCAAAGATCTGTAAGCTGTTCTGACAGCTGATGCTTAAAGTTAGTGAGGGAGATATGAGTTTCCAGCTTCAGTGATTTTTGCAATTCGTTCCAGTCATTGGCAGCAGAGAACTGGAAGGAAAGGTGGCCAAATGAGGAATTGGTTTTGGGGATGACCAGTGAAATATACCTGCTGGAGCGCATGCTACTGGTGGGTGCTGCTATGGTGACCAGTGAGCTGAGATAAGGCAGGGCTTTACCTAGCAAAGACTTATAGATGACCTGGAGCCAGTGGGTTTGGCGATGAATTTGAAGCGAGGGCCAGCCAACGAGAGCATACAGGTCACAGTGGTGGGTAGTATATGGGGCTTTGGTGACAAAACAGATGGTACTGTGATAGACTCCATCCAATTTGCTGAGTAGTGTTGGAGGCTATTTTGTAAATGACATCTCTAAATTCAAGGATCGGTAGGATAGTCAGTTTTACGAGGGTATGTTTGGCAGCATGAGTGAAGGAGGCTTTGTTGCGAATTCTAGATTTCATTTTGGATTGGACTGCCAGGTAGTGCCATTTGAGGGTGTAACCAGCGAGCTAGCTCGGTCACAATTCCAAACTAGTGGGAGATGACCTTTGAAATAGTTGTTGCTCTATTTCAAATCAGCTATCAACAGTTAAACTTTCTATTAAGCTTTGTTAAATAAATCTCAACTGGTCTACAACCAGTGTTGTAAACCAGGTGCATTCCATAAAATGTCTCGAGATTGCTTTGTTTACCCATTCTACTTCCGTGATTAATACCGGTAAGCGATTGAATTAGCTACATGTAGGCTATACAGTTAGACTTGTCACTTCCATTTTTTATGACCATAACAAAATCAGTATCTCCTGTCATATATTATCTCTAATTATTAAAATTAGTCCAAAGTTCTTTGCACTCCTAAGTTTCATGGAGTCGGCTCTGGTTGACATTCTGCACCACAGAAGTTGTAGCTTCTGTGTGCGATTGAATATACCTTATTGTTCATTTACATGGAAATTCATTTTGTGTGATCAGAATACAAATACACAAAAACACTGGAAAGTTAATAGGGCTGCGTTTACATAGGCAGCCCAATTAAGATCATTTTTTCCACTAATCAGATTTTTAGCTGATCTGATTAGACTAGTTAGTGGATAAAAGATCAGAATTGGGCTGTCAGTTTAAATGCTGCCTTTTAAAAAACTTTTTTTTTTTAGCTTAACGCACACATTCACAGTTCCTGCAGCCTTCTGTCTGACCATATATTGGGCCTATGTCCCACTGTTCAGCAGCTTGGTGGCTGATGTAATGAAACTTACCTTGCTCCTATTTTTGCTGAACAGTGGGCCCTTATATCTCCTTCTGGAGGACAGCAGCTCAAAATATTGGACCAGATTGTGTGCAGGGTTCTCTGTGATGTGCCTGGCCTTGTCTATCTATGATGGAGGCCATGAAGTCCCCTGCACTGCAGCCTGCTGAGCTTGGAACCTAGGTTTAAGGGCCTCCCAATGATGGCCTTGTAAGGCAATTGACAGCCCACCAGGCCAGGAAACAGAAAGTCAGTACACTCTCTATATGGCAGGAGTGGTACAGTGGCGGTCGGTGCCGTTTATGATGAGGGAGGACATTTTTATTTTTTATTAGTTTGGCCTTATTTCTATTACAGCATATTGGATGACTGCCATTCATATTCCATTCACCCAGATCAATGTCAAATTGATAGGTTTAGGATACTACATGATACAACATTTTCCCCTATACCCATCATGAGGTTGCTACAACCTAGACAATGAATGAAAGTTTACAACGTTGGTGGACATAGGTCGAGAGAAATGAGGTGACAGACAGTGAAGCATGGACAGACAGTGACACATTCAATACTGCCTTGCACACTCTTGCGTGCATCTAGCTTACATAGGGTGTAATCATTAGTCCAACAGGTGCAAACAATAGTTTCTATTGGACAGATTCAGGTACGTTTATCCCCGTTTTGTTCCATTTGCTTCCGTTTAAGAAACGTTTTCAACAGAATCGGTGGATTGAATACACCCCTGATCACGTGTAAACCCAGTTCACTTTCATAGCAGCCACATTGTATTCCTTCTGGCATCTATGCGCTCGCCTCCTCTCACCTTTTCCCTTCGTTTGTGGACTTCAATGCATCAGCTGTATGTGACCAGCCGAAAAACCTTCCCAAGCCAAACCATATGATAACCGCTAAACACAGCCTACATCGTTGTCACCTTATGGGGCGGCAGGGTAGCCTAGTGGTTAGACCAGTAACCGGAAGGTTGCAAGTTCAAATCCCCGAGCTGACAAGGTACAAATCTGTCGTTCTGCCCCTGAACAGGCAGTTAACCCATTGTTCCTAGGCCGTCATTGAAAATAAGAATTGGTTCTTAACTGACTTGCCTAGTTACACAAAGGTAAAATATATATTTTTTAATATTAGCTAAAGTAACCATAGTCAGCATAGCTAACAGAACTAAAGCATTAGTAAACCTACTTCAATCATGCAGTAACGTTAGTGTATAGTCAGTAAGCAGTTTAGCGCTTACACCAGCTGGCTCCGGTGGCAATAAATGAGTAAAACCAAAAACGTACCTGTTCTAGTGCTGTGTTGGACAGTCATAGTATCCATGTGAGTAGGCTAAACTAGCTAGCTGCATTTGCTAGCTAAGTTCTTTAAAAAAAAAATTAATGAATTTGTTCAAAAGTGTTCATCTATTGTCTTTTTCCTCTCTGAGTCAACTACTCATAACATGTTATGCACTAAACTGCTAGCTAGTTGAAGCTTATGCTTTCAGTACTAGATTCATTCTCTGATCCTTTGATTTGGTGGACATGTCAGTTCATGCTGCAAGACCTCTGATAGGTTGGCGGATGTTCTCCGAAAGTTGTCATAATTACTGTGTAGGTTTATGGAGTGGGGTGAGAACCATGAGCCTCCTAGGTTTTGTATTGAAGTCAATGTATTCAGAAGACGGCGGAAGCTAGCTGTCCTCTGGCTACACCATGGTGCTACCCTATAGAGTGCTGTTGAGGCTGCTGTAGACTTTATTGCAAAACTGTTTTAATAAATTATTTGGTGACGTGAACATATTTAGTGTAGTTATCAAAAATGTTTAACTTTTGGAACGTTTAAATTGTATGAAATTCACTGAGGAGGATGGTCCTCTCTATCCTCCTCTGAGGAGCCTCAACTGGTGGTGTAGTTGACAAGTGTCCAGGTGTTATATATACATAGATAGATATTCAAATTCCGTTCCCTGCTCTAACCTCCATATCCACCCTCTGCCCCATGGAGATTCTAGGTTCAGTTTATTTCTATACCTTGTTCTATACCATTTGTATAAACTGCTTAAGGCCTACTGTGAGCCATGCATGCATGTAAAGCCTAAAAACACATTACCATTCCACAAGATTTGCTCAATAAAGTTTTTGAATCTTGCCCTCCACACTTCCACAACCTCCCTGACCCTATCTGTGCAGATGAAGGAGGCCCTGTCCGAGATCATCCAGCTGGCCACGGTGGACTCTGAGCCCTGGGTACTGATGGTGGCAGACATCCTAAAGTCCTTCCCTGAGACGGGCTCCCTCAACCTGGACCTGGAGGAGCAGAACCCTAATGTACAGGACATCCTGGGGGAACTCCGGGAGAAAGGTGGGTACACTACCATATGTCAGGAGTCACTAGTCAAGGGGGAAAATGAGAACAGCAGGAGTCATTGAGGTTCATGGTTCTAGCGTTGTCACTGGAATGAATGATTTAGTTTTTTGTTTTTTTTGTGCCCATTTCAAATGGAATACATTTTCCAGCATGTTGGTGCTGCTCTACACTCACCTGTTGATTGGTCGTGTATCAGAGTGGAGAATCGTTTTTTGTATTCAGTACATGAGCAGTGAATTGCTGAGCTCTAGACTACTTGTCATTATGCACTTTTTATTTATCACCTGTGCACATGTATGTAGAGGTACTGATTGGTTATAGCATGATGCAGACAGGCATGTGTACTAACAGCTTTCGCTTACCCTTTGGGGTCTAGGTCAAGTTACTGTAAAAACACTGTTGGCTGCTGATGTATAAAGGGCTTAATTAAGCATTCAAGATGCATTTAGAGATGTAATAAACAAGAAAATAAATGCTTTTGATTGCTCTCCTCCCTGCAGTGAGTGAGTGTGAGGCGTCAGCCATGCTCCCTCTGGAGTGCCAGTACCTGAACAAGAGCGCCCTGACCACGCTGGTGGGCCCACTCACGCCCCCCGTCAAACACTTCCAGCTGAAGAGGAAGCCCAAGAGTGCCACGCTCAGGGCAGAGCTGCTGCAGAAATGTAAGATAGGACACTTCACTCCATCCAAGGGTACATGACAAGAGTCTAAAATGGCCACCTCGTCTCTTCACCTCAATCTCCGCATCTTCATCTGGGGACAAATGTATCGAACGTCTCAGATTAGTAGTGCTGATCTGGGATCAGGTCCCCCTCCTGTCCATTTACTGTTATTAGTGCAGATGAAGGAAAGCAGATGAGAAAAGGAAGCCACTTTAGACTGTTGAAATGCCTCCCCATGTTTCAGGTCTCCTCTCATTTGTGCTAATTTTACAGAAAGTTGAATGGTCTTTTTGTCACATTGATGAATGGTCATGACTCATGTTAATTGCCGCACTCGCTGGAAAACAAACATGAGCGTTTCTTATTGGACAAGTTAATGTAGTCCCTCCCTGTTTGTCAGTTTTCTTCTGTCAGGTGCCTAATGAACAGCACCCTTGGGTGTATTCACTAGGAGCCTAACGGAAGTAAACAGAATGAAACGAGGAAGGACCTACTGGAATTGGTCCATTTGAAAATGTTATTTTAGTTTTAAAATGTTTTCTGTTGCTAAATGTTCACTGATTTAATACACCCCATTGGCTCATTGTTATTGTGTTTTCAGCCACAGAGACGGCTCAACAGCTGAAGAAGACAGCGGGAGTGCCTTTCCACGCCAAAGGAAGAGGCCTGGTCAAGAAGATGGACACCACCAGTGAGTTTGACACTTCTTGTTGTTGCCAAGACTAAGCCTATGAGCACTTATACCATTTATACCAGGGTTTAGCCTGTAATCGAAATGAATAGCGCAAGAGATGCTGCTACAGCACCTCAAGTAATTTATTGCTGCTGGATTGAAACATGCTTTTATTAGCACAATCATTGTGGAACAATTCTAAATGTAATTGTGTGTTTAAAAAATAAACTTTTGATGGCAACGATTCCGCATGTCTTACCTTCAAAGTATCCTGTATCCAAAATCCGACCAAACATGGAGGCAATTATTTTATAAAGACTTCCATATGCCAATGAAACCAGTAGTCTATTTCTCTCATGTTCTATTTGTTTCCTTCAATGTCCAGTATCCAAAAGTAGAATCCTGGTCATATTAGCAGTGCGTGTGCAGTGCGCTTTTGACAGTGTTTCCCCATTAATTGCATTATGGAATGAACATTCGCGTGTAGCCAATTGCCTTGTGCAACTGGATTCTGGAATTCCTGACTGGCTGCCCCCAGGTTGTGAAGGTAGGCACCTCATCTACACGGATTCTCAACATGGCCCCACAAGGGTGTGTCCTCAGTCCCCTCCTGTATTCCCTGTATACCCACGACTGCGTGGTCTCAGAGTTCCAATTCCATCAAGTTCACTGATGACACGACAGTAGTTGGCCTGATTTACCAACTACAACGAGACAGCCTACAGGGTGGTGGTAGGCACTCTGACGGCATGGTGCCAGGTAAACAACCTCCCTCAAATGTTAGCAAAACAAAGGTGCTGATTTGTGGACTTCAGGAGGAACCAGGCTGGACACGCCCCCATCACCATCAACGGGGCCGCCGTGGAGACAGTCAATAACTTCAAATTCTTCCGCGTACGTATCTCAGAGAAGCAGAAATGATCTAACCACTGGGACACCGTAGTGAAAAGGGCACGACAGAGATTCTTAAACAGGATGCTGAAGAAATCCGGCCTATCCCCGAGGGCCCTCAGTGTTCAACAGGAGCACCATCGAGAGCATACTGTCGGGCTGGGTCACAGCCTGGTGCGGAAACTCCACTGCCGCAGACCGCAGGACTCTTTAGATGGCGATACGTGCAGCTGAAAGCACCAGGGGTCACAGGAAGGCCAAGAAGCTCATCAGGGACCCCAGCCACCCAAACCATGCCCTGTTCAATCATTCAGACATGGCCCGACTGGACAATAGTTTCTACCCTCAGACCATCAGGCTGCTGAATATCCACCACGAGTCAGCGATCTGCTCCAGCCTCCCCACTGCTACTAACCCCATGTGTATTTTCCCCCAACTACTCCCCCTATGGACATTTCCCGCCGTCAATGGTCACTTACATTACCTGCTGCTCTCCCACCCCTGCTATGGACATTCCCCCTTACCCCAATAGCCTGCATCACTGTTGCAGTTGTTAATGTGTATATTATGAATTTTTGTAATTATTTAGTTTTTATTTCACTTGGTCCCCACACCCCCCTCAATGGTCACGTTGCTCTCCCTATGGTCTTTATTCTGCCTCCACCCCAATATGATGTTTTTATTCATCACTGCTACAGTTATGATGTGTATATCGTGCTATTTGTTTTTTTTGCATAATTTTATTTCACTTAGTCCTGCATCACACCTGCAACCCTGTACATGTGACTATTAAACAATCTGTATCTGTGCATCACTGCACTTTATGATGTGAAGAAATTATAGTTATTCAACTTAAGCTAAACGTTCTGATCTGTCGCGTCAGATTCATTGCTTTTTAGCAGGTTTTTTAAAAGTATCTTAGGCTTACTGGTTGTATGAATTTGGGCTCCATTGCCCCACAACTGCCCCAGTGTCTGTTTTGGAATAGGACATTTCTTTGTCGCACAGAACGACAAGCTGACAAATAGAGTAGGTCAACTTTTCTACTATGGGAGATAGTAGATTGACATACGCTAGTGATTTTGCTGTTCGTTACTCGTCTTGTTGGCTGAGGAAAAGTAAATGTGGACAGTTATTCTAGCATCTTCAAATTGCATGTTCGGTTCAGATGAACTACCATACTCTAAATGTGATTTTCTGTCATTTTGAGCACTGTGGGTGGACGCCCTAATCGGGTTACACACCCAATGCAGTCTGGTAAATTTCTCAAATGTCCGGTCAATGTAAATGCTGCCAGTCAAATGTCCGGCACCACATTTTCCTAACGGAAAACCTGATTAATACCCACTGGTATCTGAGTGGTTGCTGAGATCATGTTATCATGTTTTCTACCCTTCCTTCCAGCACCCCTGAAGGGGATCCCCAAAGCCCCGTTCCGCAGCCCCACCACCCCCAGCATGTTCAGCCCCCCCAGCAACCGCACACCCATCGCCCCAGCACGGACACCCCTGCGCAAGGAGAGGGGGGTCAAGGTGACTAAGGGGGCTTAACAAGTGGCATGGGCTGTGTCCCAAATGGCTCCCTACATAGTTTGTGTTCAAATGTGTCAAGAGAAGCTGATGCACATTATTCTCTGTTCCCCAGTTGTTAGACATCTCAGAGCTGGATATGGTGGGAGCTGGTAGAGAGGCAAAGAGGAGAAGGAAGACTTTGGGTAACTGCCTTTTCTATTTCCATCTATCCCTCTCTAGCTAGCAGTCTTTACTGTTGCTCACCATCCTTCAGACTCACTGACTCTTATTAATGATTATGTGCTAGTGGTATTTCCTACAACATTCAGGACAAGAGAAGTTGAAATTGTTTAGAAAAAGTTGAATGTCTTCACTTAAACCACTTATGGCGCCCTGTCTCTGTGTGTACAGAAACAGAGGCTGGGGAGAAAGCTGCTAAAGAGGAGGCTGTGGTGGAGAACGCTACACCAGACTATGCTGCTGGACTGGTATCTACACAGGTAGGAACACTCACTCACTCAACGTCATTCACACACTTACTAACTCACACAATGTAATGCAACTTATATAGAGGTATTGACCCACTTCTCCTGTGTTTCAGAAACTGGGTGCGTTGAACAACGAGAGTGCTCTGCCGTCTACGAGCTACCTGCCGTCTACCCCCAGTATGGTCCCCTCCTCCTCCTACATTCCCAGTTCAGAGGCACAGCCAGGTGAGAGAGACGCCTACAGAGCTGTTACTCAGATCTCAGGGTAACCCTCCATTTGGCTAGCCTGGGTATCAGTCAGTTTGTGCTAACATTCTACTCCTTGTACTCCAGACACATTTGCTGTAGTTACTCCTATCCAATCTTCTCAGATTGGCAGTGATATAGCGATTGTTTCATGTCGATAACTGGTTCTTCATTCTAGCGAACGCAGGTGGTTTGGGACGTGACGCCCTGCAGTCGGGTCGCCAGCCTGAGGAGTCAGCCACGCCCGGCGCTGCAGCTGCCACCACCACCCTCCCGGGCCAGTTCAAACAGAGGACTCCCATGTACAACGCCAGCAACACTGCCACCAGCCCCACCGCCCCCGCCTCGCCCAGCACGCCAGCCAGCACCCCTGCCAGCAGCAACGGCCCCCCGGCCGCCGCCACTGCCACGCAGCCCGAGACCCCCACCACACAGCCCCCGACGCCCACGCCCCAGCAGCCCCAGCCCAAGAAGAACCTCTCGCTCACGGTGAGTTGGCTCAAGGCATCATTGGGACTTCCAATATCCACACTAGTATTCTACTTAGAATTAGGCATTATATTGGGTGAGCGTTCTAATCTGGACTACTTACGATGTGAGACTGCTATGCTTACATAAAAACATTAACTGTGGAGATTGTAGTACAGTATGTGGAAGTTTTACCTACCTTAGTGGTGTGTAACCTCTGCGCCGCTGTGTGTGTAACCTCAGAGAGACCAGATGTATGCTGCTCAGGAAATGTTCAAGACGGCCAACAAGGTTACCAGACCAGAGAAAGCACTCATCCTGGGCTTCATGGCTGGATCCAGAGGTACTGTACTGCTTTCTGCAAAATACTCCCTCATTTTAGTAAAAAGTAATAGCTTTTTGCAATGGATTATGAATATTCTCTGGAGTATGTCCACCTAGTCGTATACTGTGAGTTTAACGTACTAGTAATGTTTTAGTAATGTGTTCGACTGGGATGTGGATATGTGCAAGCCCTCTGGTGGGGGTCGAACTAAGCCTAACTGGCTATTTACTCATGTGTACACAAACACACCTTCCAACACTCTTACCCTCACTGCTAGTTGAAAATGTCTGACTTCTACCATATCAGCACACATCGCTAACTGATCTATCCCCTCCTCCAGGGAACCCTTCTACCATAACACTCTAGAACATCTAACTGATCTATCCCCTCCTCCTCCATAACACTCTAGAACATCTAACTGATCTATCCCCTCCTCCTCCAGAGAACCCTTCTACCATAACACTCTAGAACATCTAACTGATCTATCCCCTCCTTCCCCAGGGAACCCTTCTACCATAACACTCTAGAACAGTTGTCACCAACCTTTGAGTCAAGATCACTTTCACAGTCAAAAAGCAAGCTGAGATCTACTGCTGAGATGTATTTATTTTACATTAACCTCACGCAAACAGTTTTGTAGGAACGAGGTTTGGGCAGTTGGCCCTAACACATTATCACAGCATATTGGCTATATGATTGGCCTGCCAATATTGTTAATAATCTGACCATATTATATTTCAAAACTCAAGCTTTGATAACATAATGAAATCAGTTGGTTTAGCACGAAATTAAATAATTAACGTTTTTATTTTACTGGACTGATGGTACTTGCATCTGATAGTCAACGAGGTCAAATCACTACGTCAGTGGTCTTCAGGTCGAAAAGTCAGCGCTCTAGAAAGATGCCTGAGTTTCTGACTTGGAATTCCGAGTTGGATGAACATTCAAAATGATTTTTCCCAACCGCCTCTCACGGTCCCTGCTCTCTCCTTCCTTTCCTCCGGTGAGAGTGACCAGAGAGAGGGGGCACCGTCTTCCACCTGATGGCGAAACTCAAGTCGCATTGCATCTGCCTCATGCACAAATTCATGTTGTTACTATGACCAGAGAAAGTTAAATATTCCTCAATATTAAAATCGACAGTATTAGCTGCTAAAAATAATAAAAAGCAGAGCTATCGATTCTTGGCTACTCATTCATAGCAGCTGCAGCCCAAACGGAAGTACGGAGAGGCGCATTTTGTAAGTGTTGAATAAACAGTGACATTGCTGAATATAAACTTAACCATGAACGCAGTCACGAAAACAGCAGCTCTTTGCTGTATTCGTTGACAGTCTCTCTGTGGTCATGGTTTTAAAAGTGATTTAATCTGACGTTGGCTAGTAGCCTATTAAACTTGGCTGTGGCCAGGGTCATGGAAGCTCTGTAGCCACGGTGATTTGAGCTATCCGATTGGGCAGCGCAGTAGGTGCACTCGATTTAGTCACAGATTTGCCGGTCCACCAATGGAGTTTGTCTCATGGGAACACTTTGCTTACAAGGTGAGCAGGATTTTTGAATCAAGTGCACCTACCAGCAACAGCTCATCACAAGCGCAAGCCTTTATCATTCATTGGCTTTTCTACAGAAATATTTGGTGATCGACTAGGAATGTCTTGAAGATGCCTCGATCGCGATCGACCGGTTGGCAACCACTGCTCTAGAATCTCTAACTGATCTATCCCCTCCTCCAGATAACCCTTATACCTTAACACTCTAAAACATCTGACTGATCTATCCCCTCTTTCTCCAGAGAACCCGTGTCCGGAGCAGGGGGACATTATCCAGATAAAGCTGAGTGAACACACAGAGATCCTGCCCAAGGCAGATGGCACGGGCAGCACCACCATGCTGGTGGACACAGTGTTTGAGATGAACTACTCCACAGGACTGTGGACCCGCCTCAAGAAGTACAAACCAATCACCAACGCCTCCTGAGGTGGCTGCTGGCCTGCCTGTCGGGACTAAACATACATGCATCAACACACAGACCAAGTCCTCCTCTGGAGGACAGGGACATGTCACACACACACTTGTGCATACACATGGGCCAAATTCAGTGCGTGAGGGACTAGGGAGTATTGCGTGGGAGGGATAGGGGGTACAGGTTAAGGGGGGTATGGCTCACTCCTTCAAAGTTCCTGCATTGACAGGCAGGGGTATCCTCAAGACTCCCCCCCCCATCGGTTTGTTTTCCTGTTTTGTTTATATGTCCCCTCAGATTCCTGAATGTTTGGTAAGGGGAGGGGTACAAAGTTGTACCTTATTTTGATAAGACAACTGTTAACACTTGCTTTACTATTAAAGGTACAAGCATGCCACACTATGTCAAGAGAAAGTCGTTATTACAACTGTCCGTGTTTTTCATTGTGAAGGTAATAAAATGGGACGTTTGCAGCTTCCTGCTTTCTGTCAAAGAATGATTTGAAAAGAGCCTGAACGCATCAGAAAAATGTGACCGATGGGATGATCTGCTGTTTCCTTTGCGCTGTCGATTTCTGATTTGGAACATTCTGGAGAATGCCGTTTTTCCATCCTTACCCAGAAGGGAAGAAAATAAAGTGAAAACATGTTCAGATTCCAGTGTTTAACATAAGTCCTTCAGAACATCTCTCTCCTCCTGTCTCTAAGATCATGATGATTAGGGTAAAGGTGGTCTATGGTACAGACGTACCGTTGACAGCTTCGTCCACACTGATCTGTTGGATTACTCAAGACAGGAAATTCAGGCAATGGGGGTTGCACTAGCATGACGACACCTGTCGTAAGACAATGCAGTCGCACTGGTATTTAGTACAGTATGAATCAGTAGCGGCTTGTCCATTTGGGTGTTGGGGGCGGCACCCTATGGTCCAAAAAAAAAAGTGTTTAAAACAGTCAATTGCTGTAGCCTTTATATTTTACGGTTTAAATGTGTTCCAAACTATTATTTCAGTTGGCCTCTTATTGCTTTGAGAGGGGCATGTTTTAGCATCCAGGACCGCTACATTAGATTACATTGACACCTAGCGGTTCTGAGAAGAAATACACTGCTGCTTTAAGTCTCTTGCTCCTCCTGGGGCGTTGAGCTTGAACGCCCTAGCTGATCTGATCTAACTCCATTCCACACAGGCAGCATCTCGTGGTGGGATTAGCGGCTGTGAGTATGCTGTATATGTCATTACAATCTGAAATCAGGAATAAAGTAACCCATGATCAATACAGCACTGATTTTGTGTGGCACCTGACCTCCGGCTTGACTGTCATGCTCATGACAGATTTAGGCAACAAGAGGAAATGTTGGTGGAATTCATTTCCAGATTAGCCAACACAGCTTGAATGTTCATTGCTTGCTACTTGATGAGGCCCAATCCTTCAGTAGACTCACTGGCGCTTTGCTTTGTATGTCCCAAAATGATGTATTCGTATTCACCAATGGAGGAGAGGATAAGGTTTTTATTTTTTGCAAGGCAATATAGTTGGCAATTAAGCTTTTCTCTGCAATTTCAGTTATGCCAGAACTGTGTTTTGATCTGCAGTCATTTCTGGTTTTTATCAGGACAGGTGTTATTCTGTTATGTCAATCCAGTCCGGTTTTGGGGCATTTAGTTGAATTTATGGATCTCGCAGTACTGGACCTGTTGGAAAACCCTATTTTCTTGGCGAACTGTTGCCGTTGACTGGTTTAATTAACTATAGCATATAGGCTAAGGTAATGAAAAGCATTTTTGTCCAAACATTTCAGCAGGCCTGTTCGCCCCATCTAATCAGTCAATCACGAGCCGCCACTCATATGAATGTCCCTCAGACTGATTGGACTGTACCAGAGTAAGTGCTCCTCTGCAAATTTAAGCAAATTACAAGGCTAAGATTTGTCTATCCTTTACTCAAGTCACTAGAAATGAGCATTTTACCCCCCAAAAACAATTTAAAACAAATCTTACCTGGTGGGATACAAAACCAGACCACCAGTTTCAATATAGTTCTGAAACACCCTTTTGTGCTTTCCCAATGGCAGTGAAATTATGTATAATTGAAGATAAGTATGTTCATGCATGCTTATTTCATTACATTAATGGTGCCGAAATTATTGTAACATGAAAAAACCCTTTGTTCTGCACAATTTTATTTTTTATGAATATAGCTATATAAATTTACATTTCCACCTAAATAGACATGTCCAAAAGTTATTTTTTTCATGTGTTGGCCATCCTGAATAGTTCTAGAAAGGTCTGGAACTCGCCTTTTCTGTGAAACAATGGTTAGAAATTGCTGAGGTGTACTAACTTGAGGTCACAGGTTCAAGTACAAATATTATGGAAAATATGATAAATGATTTCCTTCCCCTTATTCAGCAAAAGGCCTTTCTAAATATAGTAACAATCAAATTAAAAATTACTTACTATAAGATTTCACCTTTTCTTACAACAAAAATAAATGTTAAGTGACAAATTGCCACCATTTCACATTACTGTCAAAGTTTTCTGCGTCACACATCTGCCATTCAAACTCCTTACAACTTCAGCGTTAAGTGATTTCCTCCCTCTGTGAGAAAGTAGTCATCATATATACATTTTACAGGAACAAATTGAGAGTTTAATCCATCTGAGAAGACCACAGCAAGTTCAAATGGTGAGATAAAGTTAACATGCGCACCACTCTCCACTACCAGAAAACAACCCATGAGGGACTGCGACATACTGAGCCAGAGGATATCAATCCTTTGTCCGAATAGGCCAGAAAATGTGATATCACTCCCTATGCAAATGAGGGATGTGAAACCGGACACTTCCAAGTCTGCGCTGCACTGGAGAATGGCGGCGGAATAAAGGATTGGACCCTGTGACGTTCAAAGCTCTGTACACAAAAATATAGGTTGGAAGTGGTCCAGAACGACTACGAATATCCAAGAGGAAGACCATTACAGCACTTTACTGTGTTGTAGTGGAGCCCTGGGGAAGAGTTGCACTGGACAAAAGAGCGGGTGAATGTAGGGGATGATCAGGTGACGATGGTACACACAAAAAGTAATCAGTATCAAAGTAGGGTTCTTAATTTTTCCCTGTAGGAGCCAATGGTCAGAGCATCCTTTTGAAGAGTCCTGTTGGGTTCCATGTTGAACCATTTCCACTGAGGTTTCTAAACGGAACCCAAAATGGTTCAACTTGACCAGATCCACAGATTCTATTGGAGAATAAGGAATAATGGTGGGCTAATGTAAAGTGTAACAGGAAATGAATAATCTGCTGCTCTGAATAAATCAGACTATTTAAATAGAATCTGTGGCTTTGGTAAAAACCTATCGACAAATAGAGAGTAGGGTGCTTCAAGTGAAATCAGATTTTTTACAAACGGAATTGAATGCACACTGCTCACCTGCGAAATGATGGCATCCAACATGTTCAGCTAACTCCATGTTTCGCGGAACGCTTACAGGCTGGATTGTAAACGTGGGGACGGAATGGAATGGGCATTGTGGCAAAAATGTTAGTGGGGTGGAAACTTGTCCTCAGTGTTTATTTCCTGCTCCCCCATAATTTCAATTTAAAAGCTAGCTTCTAGGTTCCAAGATTAATACTCTGCTAACACGATACCTCAGAAATGGATGTCATTCATGATTTAGTATCCAATAACACTGGTGTTGGAGCCAAATTCCCATTTTATTTGTCCTATATTTGTTTTTGCTCCATTTACAAAAATATTAAATATTGCCTACGATAATGTGATTATGAATTTACTATGAAAATAATACATACATGAATGTTTTTAATTCCTTATGTTTGTGGGTGGAACTGGCAATTTGGGGGCTCACCTTGGCACACCCTTTTCCCTGGATACCATTTCCCTATGGCAATATTGGCATGGAAAGCCCTAGGTATTGGCATGGAAAGCCCTAGGTATTGGCATGGTAAACAGATTTTGACCACACCCATAGTTTGATTTAGTTACCCGATTGCTTAATTTTTTAACCTTAAAGAAAAGTTCATAGCTGTTAGATAACAAAGGCTTGTGTTGTAAATCTCAGTTTCCTTGAATTAATATTTGTTATGACAAAGGAGATGATTGTGGACTTCCGGAAACAGCAGAGGGAGCAACCCCTGTCCACATCGAAGTGACAGCAGTGGAGAATCTGGAAAGTTAAGTTCCTTGGTGTACACGTCACAGACAGACTGAAATGGTCCACTCACACAGACAGTGTGGTAAAGAAGGCACAATAGCGCAATGTCCGTACTGTGAGACGTACTAAGACAGCACCACAGGGAGACAGGATGGACAGCTGATTGTCCTCGCAGTGGCAGACCACGTAACACCTGCACAGGATCGGGTACATCACACCTGTGGGACAGGTACAGGATGGCAACAACTGCCCGAGTTTCACCAGGAATGCACAATCCCTCCATCAGTGCTCAGACTGTCCACAATAGGCTGGACTGAGGGCTAGCCGGCTTGTTGTAAGGCAGGTCCTCACCAGAAACAACGTCGCCTATGGGCACAAAACCACCGTCGCTGGACCAGACAGAACTGACAAAAGTGCTCTTCACTGACGAGTCGCGGTTTTGTCTCACCAGAGGTGATTGTCGGATTCGCTTTTATCGTCGAAAGAATGAGCGTTACACCGAGGCCTGAACTCGGTGAACGATTTGGAGGCAGTGTGTCACAGCATCATCGGACTGAACTTGTCATTGCAGGCAATCTCAACGCTGTGCATTACAGGGAAGACGTCCTCCTCCCTCATGTGGTACCCTTCCTGCATGCTCATCCTAACATGTCCCTCCAGCATGACAATGTCACCAGCCATACTGCTTGTTCTGTGCATGATTTCCTGCAAGACAGGAATGTCAGTGGTCTGTCCAGCGAAGAGCACGGAATTTCATTCCATTGAGCACGTCTGAGACCTGTTGAATCGGAGGGTGAGGGCTTGGGTCATTCCCCCCCCAGAAATGTCCAGGAACTTGCAGGTGCCTTGGTGGAAGAGTGGGGTAACATCTCACAGCAAGAACTGGCAAATCTGGTGCAGACCATGAGATGCACTGCAGTACTTAATGCAGCTGGTGGCCACGCCAGATGCTGACTTTTACTTTTGACCTCTCCTTTTGTTCAGGAACACATTCAATTTATGTTAGTCACATGTCTGTGGAACTTTTTCAGTTTGTCTGTTATTGAATCTTATGTTAATACAAATATTTACACATGTTAAGTTTGCTGAAAATAAATGCAGTTGGCAGTGAGGAGATCTTTTTTTGCTGAGTTTAGAAAATGACCTCAGTTTAAAATCACCCAGTAAAAATACTGAGTAAAAGTATTTGGTTTTAAATATACTTAAGTATAAATCACTTCACATGACTTATATTAGCAATCCAGACAGCCAGGGGCACACTCCAACACTCAGACATGTAAAGAAGCATTTGTGTTTATAGAGTCCTAATCACGGGGACAATCTAGCTTTTCGTGCGTAAAAACTGCGAATTCAGAGGAAGGGTGTGATGTGTCTGCACTCAAAGAAAATCAAGTTTTTTTTAATGCATTAGAGATAGCATACACAGACCTTTCAGTTTTCTCCAGTGTGTAGATACAAATCTTTTTAAATCAAGACAGCATTTGTTGGGAACACAGATGAGCAGCAGGTGCTTCTAATCAGTCAACCAGATCAGAGGCAGCAGGGACTAACAGGTTGGGATGTTCTCTTGATAAGTGCTTGAATTATACATTTTCTGTCCTGCTAAGCATTCAAAATGTAACAAGTAGGCAACTTTTGGGTGTCAGGGTAAGTGTATGGGGTAAAAAATATATATACTTTTCTTTAGAAATGTAGTGAAGTAAAAGTTGTCAAATATAAATAAAGTAAAGATACAAAAAAAAATACTGTAGTACTTTACACCACAGATACAGACTATTGAGCCACTGACTTGCGATTCTTTCTGCGTTGGACAGCCATAATGATCTGTACCAGGATCCTGTATTTGTTGTTCTTCAAGTTGTCCTTGGCCTTCTTCAGGAGGCGTTCGTTCTCAGGCGCACCGTAGGGCTGCCGTAACGTTGTGTACTTCTCCCTCTCCTTCTTAATCCCCTCCTCGTCTAGGAAGAGAACAGAGAGCCTTACAACACAACTTTGAACATATTGAACACAGAGGGTTCTATTTACAGCTGGGGGATTAAGGCGCCGCTAGTGTCAAATACATGTACGTTTGTTATTTCGTCATGTAAAAACTGACCCACTATCATGTTCCTGCCCCAACACCAGGTTGAGCAATTTACCTGTTTTATATCAGCTCCTTGCAATCAGATGGGAGGAGTGGAAATATTTTAGGTGTGTCCTTAAAAACATGATCCAAAGTGCTAATTTCAGCCACCGCTGATTGGGATATTTATGACAAACCAAAAGCTGTTTTGGGGGGTTGACACACTTCCCATATGCGCATGGAACAAGAGCAATCGCGAAGTCGTCAATAATGTCGATAAATGGTTTGACTCCTGAGACAGCTTGGAAATAAAACTTAAAATCACAAACGTTATTCAAATATTAAGTTTCATAGGAATAAAACAGTCTGCTGACTTTGCCTTTGTATCTATGAATTGTAGGCAGGCCCACATTATTTTAGCCATGAGGTCCTGTTTTGGACGTGCGTAAAAACCTGTGTCCATTCCCATCATGAAACGAGAGACGAGAACCTCGGTGAACACTGGTAAACCTCATTTAGAAGTTCTAAATGATCTATAACCTGTAACACCTGCCCGTTTTTCCTTTTCATATGTTCAAAACCCAAGCCCTCGCTTAGACCTACTATAACGAATGATGGTTCAACAGCAATTAATATCTTTTTTTATCCTGCCGATTACATTTTACATGTATTTTTTTAAGTTAAAAAAGATTGGTTGTAATAAAATTAAACGAAAAATAGAATCTTATTAGAATGATTCACCTTCCTGGTTTTGTGGTTACGACGTCTGTGCGGCGCATGCAATGCAACTTCTGGAGATGTGTGAATGCAATCTGATCTGTAAAATGGTTCCGATTATGTTCATAAAACACAGGCCTATTCGGTTGCAGTACAATGGTGAGTGGACATTATATTGGATATTTGTCCTGCTACTGTGAAAAGTTTGGATGTGCGTAAAACTCTCCATAGTCTGCGTTGTTTTAATATTATGTGCCCACTGGGAGAAAGGATGGTACCTGTAAGTGTGACATAGCCTATTTAATAGAATAATTATTCGTTCTCTTTTTAGGGCTTGTCAATAATTATTGGCATGTCCATTCTCAGCCATAATGTAATTTACAGTATGCCTAGCCCCAATATCAGTGTGAATGCTATTGAAGCCAACCGTTACTTTGAACGATGTGGACTGCAAATGGTTTCAAGTTAATTTATTTAGCAAATTATATATATATATATATATATATATATATATATAAAATCGAACCTAATATATATATATATATATATAAACCATTTATTGGAATTGGAGTTGACTTCAGGGCAATACATAAAATACCTTAAATACACAATTTGAAGCAACCACATTTTGCCGTGGAGCACGTTCTGAAAACCCAGTCCTTTTGCGCCAGCAGTGCGCATATACTTTTTGGTTGTGAAAATAGCTCAAATATTTCTAAAACAACCCCGAACCAAAAACGCAGGGGTACTCAAGTACTATTTAAGAAGGTCCGGTCATTCAATTTCCTAGCAGTGGCGTGTAGTCATGGATGCAACGATATGACCAATAAAACATTTAATAGTAAATGTATTTCTATTTCATCGCTCTCTGTGTTTTTATGATGTTTAAGTCAATTTGCAAGTGGTTGAGTCTTACTGGAGAAATCATCCGAGCAGGGGAAGCACTGCCCCACTGTCTCAGAATGTGTAGCCTATATGTAGCTCACGTTAACTAGCTAGCAAACTTAGCTGGTTCATTGTTGCCCATGTGATGAAGTTAGGATACTTAGCTAAAATGCCTGCTAGCCTATGACAACAAAAACTAAAAGCGTACTGTATGTCAGATCCATATACCTGTAATAAAACAGCAGGGAGTAGGTCTCTTCTGGCCCGAGGTCCGGCGCGCTATCGACTGTTCCGCAAGAGCCGAATCGATTTCCGAAGTTATAAACCCAGGGTCGTCACCCTCCTTTCAAAGAGGGCATCCTCGCGCTAGCTTGCGACTCAACGTCTTACAGGAACGCGCTCACCGGCCAAGCACACACACTAATGTAATGAAACAGCAGGGATCAAGTCTCGAACTCTCAACCTCCTAGCCCGAGGTCCGGTGCAAAAGCATGCTGAAGCGGCAGAGTCGATTTCCGCGCCTATAAATCCAGGGTCGTCACATACGTTTTGCCAAAATGAAATAGAGGAGGATGGCATTGACGTTTAACTAGTCTACAAGTACGGTGATAAAAAAAAAATGGACAATTATTTTTTGGGTATTTTTAAGTTTGTTTACAGTGTATTAAACAAAGCATATATAGCCTTGATGATATTTAAATGTTTAAGTTGAAATGGTGCTTTAAAACTCCAGCAGGACACCTGTCTACAACCTTTACAGCGAAAGCATGCCATGATATTGTTTGAGGATGGCGCCCCACATCAAAATATTTTTCAACAAGCACAGGCTTCATAAAATCACAAATAGTGATTAAATATTCACTTATTTTGAAAATCTTCCTCTGATTTGCAATCCAAAGGGTCCCAGCTACAACATGCATGGTCGTTT
Source organism: Oncorhynchus masou masou (assembly GCF_036934945.1). Taxonomy (NCBI): domain Eukaryota; kingdom Metazoa; phylum Chordata; class Actinopteri; order Salmoniformes; family Salmonidae; genus Oncorhynchus; species Oncorhynchus masou. The sequence continues at coordinate 17,941,716 of NC_088234.1, read as the reverse complement.
TGTTAGATAAATTACTTCTTTATATCTGTTGATGGAATTTATATGAATGACTAGAATATTCCACCCTGAAGCCGTATAATCTTATGAAATTGATTAGAATTATGTATAACCATAGTCTGTACAATATGTCTATAATACACTGCTCAAAAAAATAAAGGGAACACTTAAACAACACAATGTAACTCCAAGTCAATCACACTTTTGTGAAATCAAACTGTCCACTTAGGAAGCAACACTGATTGACAATAAATTTCACATGCTGTTGTGCAAATGGAATAGACAACAGGTGGAAATTATAGGTAATTAGCAAGACACCCCCAATAAAGGAGTGTTTCTGCAGGTGGTGACCACAGACCACTTCTCAGTTCCTATGCTTGCTGGCTGATGTTTTGGTCACTTTTGAATGCTGGCGGTGCTTTCACTCTAGGGGTAGCATGAGACGGAGTCTACAACCCACACAAGTGGCTCAGGTAGTACAGCTTATTCAGGATGGCACATCAATGCGAGCTGTGGCAAGAAGGTTTGCTGTGTCTGTCAGCGTAGTGTCCAGAGCATGGAGGCGCTACCAGGAGACAGGCCAGTACATCAGGAGACGTGGAGGAGGCCGTAGGAGGGCAACAACCCAGCAGCAGGACCGCTACCTCCGCCTTTGTGCAAGGAGGAGCAGGAGGAGCACTGCCAGAGGCATGCAAAATGACCTCCAGCAGGCCACAAATGTGCATGTGTCTGCTCAAACGGTCAGAAACAGACTCCATCAGGGTGGTATGAGGGCCCGACGTCCACAGGTGGGGGTTGTACTTACAGCCAAACACCGTGCAGGACGTTTGGCATTTGCCAAAAAGTCAGTTTAGTTGGCGCCATCGATTTGAGTAATCCACTCGTTCAACGTGCAGAGAAAGCAATCCAAAAAGCTACCGCTAAACTTTGTTAAAATAAGTCAAAATGTGTTTCTATTTAATCTTCAGGTACCCTAAAATGTATTTAAACTATAATATTTAATACGGAAAGGAGTATGTTCAATAGGAAAGCAAAATTAACAGGTCCGTGCCCTCTTCGTTGGGCGAGCACAGACTGATTTCCAACTCACTAAAACTCAGAATTCTTCCTCGTTTGGGAAGAAACAAGCCTGAAACCTAGAATTGCAATCTGGGAGCTGTATTTGGATATGACCCTATACGTTCCTTTGGAAGAGCATGGGCTCTCAAAAAAAAAGTCCAGTCCAGTTTTCTTTGGATTTTCAATTGTGTTATAGTCTCATACAATGTTTTTAACATTTCTACATTTCTACTTCAAGGTGTTTGCTATCCAATGGTACCAATTATATGCATATCCTGACTTCTGGGCCTGAGTAACAGGCAGTTTACTTTGGGCACATCAGTCAGACAGGAAATTGAGAAAAATAGACCCTGCTCCTGTTGTCTTTGTGATGACTTGCTGTAACTCTACGGTTCTAAATAACTAGTTTAGTAAACTGTAAACTGAAAACATTGACTTGTTTGACCTTGCTGTAGGTGAGAACTGAATGGTTATCGTCAATTATCTGAGCAGTAATAAACCCCCACCTCGCAACCCAATTGACCCCAAACTGTTTACACACCTGTTGTTGGCAGAGAGAACATTTTTAAGTTTTAAAGCTAATTTCTACACATTTGTCTATGTCTTATGTGTGTTTATGATACCTGGGATCAAAGCCTGACTGAGTAAAACCAGTTTTGTAAGTATCTGTGTTATTAGTCTCTTGGCTCTATTTTTAACAAACCTAGTGCCATGGTAAATCTAAGCGTTGGCGGTAGCACTATAGCAGCCATACTCAAATGCGGTCTGGATCCAGACACATAACAGGTTCTATACGGACCACGGTCCGAGTGTGACAACCTCCCACTCTGTCTGCCGAATTCTTTTTCTTTGCTCTTGTTTTCCTTAATAGGACGTCGGTGGGTGGAGCTGGGAGGGTTGTAAGGGAAATGGGACACACCTGGGTTTGGGTGTTTCTCGAGGATAAATTCACCTTTCCCCCGTTCATTGAGGAGACTCACGACTCACTCCACGCAGACACACTGTTATTTTTGGTTGTGGGATTTTGTGGGTTGTTTGTTTTGGCACCTTTCAACAGCCCTCATTATCACCATCTATGTACGCAACCACTCCCTTACATAAGACCACACCCCATTGTTAACTGTATATAGTTTAACTCAGTTAATACATATATTTTTGTATTCCATGATCTCTGCGTTGTCTCCCTTTTTGTTACAGGATACGAGACAGTTCGTGACACGAGTGAAAAAATTATAATAATCATATAGAATTTTTTTACACTCCGGACCCGCGGTCCGTATTGACCCAGTTCTGGGTCCGGATCGCGCTTGAGTATGGCTGCTATAGTGCTACCGCCACCTTTTAGATTTACAATGGCGTGAGGGTGTTAAAAATAGAGTCCAGAGAATTAATACAGATACAACACTTAGAACAACTTAGAGACTGAGACAGAGACTAACATGCTGACCGCTCTTGTCGAGTGCAGTATCCAATCATTGCACCCACAATGCTTGTGCACTGCAAGTCACGCCTCTCGCATCTCCTCATTGGTGTTTAGGAGAATATACCCACGTCGGTGATTGAAAGATAAACTGAGGTCCACACTCCAGTCCAAGTCGGTAGTGGTAGCCTAGTGGTTAGAGCATTGGACTAGTAACCGAAAGGTTGCAAGTTTGAATCCCTGAACTGACAAGGTTGTTCTGCCCCTGGACAGGCAGTTGACCCACTGTTCCTAGGCCGTCATTGAAAATAAGAATTTGTTTTTAACTGACTTTCCTAGTTAAATGAAGGTGAAATAAATAAAAAAAATACTAAATGCCATCATAAAAAGCAGACAGTTGGTGCAGATAAACAAGAAAAAGACATGACACAGAGATAAGAGACAGGGGAAAAAAGAGATGTCAGAATAGGGCATAGTCAGAGAGACAAGGATAAAAGTCAGACACAGATAGTCATCATAGTAGTATGTGTCTACAACTGACCTTGGCAGTTCTGCATGTTGAACAGGGGCATGTGCATAATGGTGGGAGTGTGTAGCCCCTCAAAAACGTAGCAGTCCTGAGGATGGTCTTTCTCCTCCCTCACACTCTCCTTCACTGGGGGAAAGGGAAGCTTCAGCTCATCCGCATACTTTTTGGCACTAAACACCGTCTGTGAAGAGCAGAATCAGTAGTATGGTTATGTCAATGTCCTTCTCCACACCAGCCCCTAGTCCCTACTCCCTAGACACTAATCCCTAGTCCCTATTTCCTAGTCACTAATACCTACTTCCTAGTAACTTTTACCTAGGCCCTAGTCCCTAGGTCAGGATTGTCACTCATTCCATGGCTGGCTGAGTGGCTGCAGGTTTTATTTTTTTCCTTTCAATTAAGACCTCCACAACCAGATGAGGGGAGTTCCTTACTAGTTAGTACCTTCATTTATCAATCAAGTACAATGATGGAGCGAAAACCCTCAGACACTCAGCCCTCCGTGGAATGAGTTTAACACGTGCCCTTGGCCCTACATCCTAGTCACTACTCCCTAGCCCCTACACCCTAGAGAGAGAGCAAGAGAGGGGAGAGAGAGGACAGAAACACAATTAGACCTAACCAACAAAAAATCAGAGCAAACTAGAATGCTATTTGGCCCTAAACAGAGAGTATACAGTGGCAGACCCAAACTTAAGGAAAGCTTTGACTATGTACAGATTCAATTAGCATAGCCTTGCTATTCAGAAAGGCCACTGTAGGCAGACCTGGCTCTCAAGAGAAGACAGGCTATGTGCTCACTGCCCGCAAAATGAGGTGGAAACTGAGCAGCACTTCCTTACCTCCTGCCAAATGTATGATCATATTAGAGACACATATTTCCCTCAGATTACATAGATGCACAAACAATTTGAAACAAACCCGATTTTGATAAACTCATATCTACTGGGTGAAATACCAGTGTGCCATCACAGCAGCAAGATTTGTGACCTGTTGCCACAGGAAAAGGGCAACCAGTGAAGAACAAACACCATTGTAAATACAACCCATATTTATGTTTATTTATTTTCCCTTTTGTACTTTAACCATTTACATGTTTTTACAACACTGTATATAGACGTAATGACATTTGTAATGTCTTTATTCTTTTGGAATTTCTGTGAGTGTAATGTTTACTGTTCATTTTTGTTTATTTCACTTTTGTATATTATCTACTTCACTTGCTTTGGCAAAGGTGACATGTGTTTCCCATGCTGATAAAGCCCCTTGAATTGAGAGGGTCACTACTATCTCGGCACATCATGTTCTTCTGAAAGGCTTGAATAGGAATAAACATTGTGTGTGTGTGTTTGCCTCAAAGGGGTCTCCTTCGCTGAAGTCCAAGGAGATGATGAGGTCGACCTTCCTCGATGTGCGCAGGACGGGGGGGTAGGGAGAGTTCAACTTTAACCCAGCGTCTACCAGATGAATCTTCTCTTTGGATGCCATGCTGCTCGGAATGTTAGTATCTGGGGAGATTGAGTGGAGGGAGGGGAGTACAGAGAGAGGGTGGAGGAGTTAGAGAGATAGGGGGAGCGAGAGGAGAGAGAGTAGAGAGAGAAAGAGAGAACCAACCAAGAAAGCTGCTATTTTGGAGGGAAACATCAGATCTTGATGACTGATACTAGTTATGCTGTCATGTTAGGAAGAGGTCTGATGTTACTGTACCTTGGATCTTGAAGAGGAAGTTGGACGTGGTTCCCCATTCCCATTTCTGGACCAGAGGGAAAATGTTCTGCACAATCCACAACCCTAGGGGAGACACACACACCATTTTCAAATAATTAATATCAACTGGTCAAAAATAATCTCAGTGATGGAGAGAGTATACAGTCTGTTCTGTATCCTTCCTTTACTGGAATACACACACACCTCCCATTGTAATCATACTGAATAGAAAGTAAATAGAAAGGTAAAGGTACGTACATACTGGATAGAAAGGTAAAGGTACGTACATACTGGATAGAAAGGTAAAGGTATGTACATACTGGATAGAAAGGTAAAGGTATGTACATACTGGATAGAAAGGTAAAGGTAAGTACATACTGGATAGAAAGGTAAAGGTACGTACATACTGGATAGAAAGGTAAAGGTAAGTACATACTGGATAGAAAGGTAAAGGAACGTACATACTGGATAGAAAGGTAAAGGTACGTACATACTGGATAGAAAGGTAAAGGTATGTACATACTGGATAGAAAGGTAAAGGTAAGTACATACTGGATAGAAAGGTAAAGGTATGTACATACTGGATAGAAAGGTAAAGGTAAGTACATACTGGATAGAAAGGTAAAGGTATGTACATACTGGATAGAAAGGTAAAGGTACGTACATACTGGATAGAAAGGTAAAGGAACGTACATACTGGATAGAAAGGTAAAGGAACGTACATACTGGATAGAAAGGTAAAGGTAAGTACATACTGGATAGAAAGGTAAAGGTAAGTACATACTGGATAGAAAGGTAAAGGTAAGTACATACTGGATAGAAAGGTAAAGGTACGTACATACTGGATAGAAAGGTAAAGGTATGTACATACTGGATAGAAAGATAAAGGTAAGTACATACTGGATAGAAAGGTAAAGGTACGTACATACTGGATAGAAAGGTAAAGGAACGTACATACTGGATAGAAAGGTAAAGGTAAGTACATACTGGATAGAAAGGTAAAGGTAAGTACATACTGGATAGAAAGGTAAAGGTAAGTACATACTGGATAGAAAGGTAAAGGTATGTACATACTGGATAGAAAGATAAAGGTAAGTACATACTGGATAGAAAGGTAAAGGTACGTACATACTGGATAGAAAGGTAAAGGAACGTACATACTGGATAGAAAGGTAAAGGTAAGTACATACTGGATAGAAAGGTAAAGGTAAGTACATACTGGATAGAAAGGTAAAGGTAAGTACATACTGGATAGAAAGGTAAAGGTAAGTACATACTGGATAGAAAGGTAAAGGTAAGTACATACTGGATAGAAAGGAAAAGGAACGTACATACTGGATAGAAAGGTAAAGGTATGTACATACTGGATAGAAAGGTAAAGGTATGTACATACTGGATAGAAAGGTAAAGGTAAGTACATACTGGATAGAAAGGTAAAGGTAAGTACATACTGGATAGAAAGGTAAAGGTAAGTACATACTGGATAGAAAGGTAAAGGTACGTACATACTGGATAGAAATGTAAAGGTATGTACATACTGGATAGAAAGGTAAAGGTAAGTACATACTGGATAGAAAGGTAAAGGTAAGTACATACTGGATAGAAAGGTAAAGGTATGTACATACTGGATAGAACAGTAAAGGTAAGTACATACTGGATAGAAAGGTAAAGGTAAGTACATACTGGATAGAAAGGTAAAGGTAAGTACATACTGGATAGAAAGGTAAAGGTATGTACATACTGGATAGAACAGTAAAGGTAAGTACATACTGGATAGAAAGGTAAAGGTAAGTACATACTGGATAGAAAGGTAAAGGTACGTACATACTGGATAGAAAGGTAAAGGTATGTACATACTGGATAGAAAGGTAAAGGTATGTATATACTGGATAGAAAGGTAAAGGTAAGTACATACTGGATAGAAAGGTAAAGGTACGTACATACTGGATAGAAAGGTAAAGGTAAGTACATACTGGATAGAAAGGTAAAGGTAAGTACATACTGGATAGAAAGGTAAAGGTAAGTACATACTGGATAGAAAGGTAAAGGTAAGTACATACTGGATAGAAAGGTAAAGGTAAGTACATACTGGATAGAAAGGTAAAAGTATGTACATACTGGATAGAAAGGTAAAGGTATGTACATACTGGATAGAAAGGTAAAGGTAAGTACATACTGGATAGAAAGGTAAAGGTACGTACATACTGGATAGAAAGGTAAAGGTAAGTACATACTGGATAGAATGATAAAGGTACATACATACTGGATAGAAAGGTAAAGGTAAGTACATACTGGACAGAACAGTAAAGGTAAGTACATACTGGATAGAAAGGTAAAGGTATGTACATACTGGATAGAAAGGTAAAGGTAAGTACATACTGGATAGAAAGGTAAAGGTACGTACATACTGGATAGAAAGGTAAAGGTAAGTACATACTGGATAGAAAGATAAAGGTACATACATACTGGATAGAAAGGTAAAGGTAAGTACATACTGGACAGAACAGTAAAGGTAAGTACATACTGGATAGAAAGGTAAAGGTACGTACATACTGGATAGAAAGGTAAAGGTACGTACATACTGGATAGAAAGGTAAAGGTATGTTTTTTCTTGAACTGCATTGTTGGTTAAGGGCTTGTATGTAAGCATTTCACGGTAAAGTCTACACTTGTTATATTCGGCGCATGTGGTAAATAAAGTTTGATTTGATTTAATGAAAAAAAAAACATTACCATCGTAGAGCCAGGAGTTTGTTATTGGCACTTTGTCTGGCTTTTCCAATGTTCTCATCAACCTACTGGACATCGCTTCATCTGCAGAGAATAAGACAAAGATTACTTCATGGTCTGGCATGTATCACACGGTTTGAAAAGCATGTGATAAAAATGAAGCTTCAGACATCATTGATGTTATACTTTTGATAAAGTTATACACACATCGGCACACTGCTTCAAAGTTAGCTGCTTAGAGACTTCGACACATGCCTCAGAGCTCCAGTATCAAACCTAACATCACTAGTTAAGGTTAGGCATTAACTTTGAGTGGTTAGGATTAGGATTAGGCATTAACTTGGAGTGGCTTGGATAAGGGTAAATTGTCAATGGAAAGTACTGTCAAAAATTTGCATTAGCAACAATAATTAGAAAACAAATACACTTAAAGCACTTTTGTCAAAATTGACCAGAAACTGATTTGAACTCCTGACGTTCAGGTTGCATGTCATTGTTGTACGCCTGCTCACCAACCCCGATCTACCACCTTGCAAGCCAATCTTCCATTTCTATCCCTCTGCTGGTTACTATTGTCTGATATGTGCATGCACACACACTTAGCCAGTAACCACCATCCCCTACAGCAGGAACACGTATCCTATAAGTGACTGAGCGGCTGGACATGATGCTGAACCACAGGGGGCTGGTGGTGGGAGAAATCGGATCATGGGTTCACTGCAATGGATAGAACGGAATGAGAAATCGTACCAAACACGTGTTTGATATGTGTTTGATACCGTTCATGATGCCATTCCCAAGCAGTACAATAAGCAGTCCTCTGATTTCTACCTCCACCAGCCTCCCCTAGTTTACCTCAGTTAATACATATATTATTGTTATTCCATGATCTCTGCGTTGTCTCCCTTTTGTTACGGGCTACGAGCCGGTTCATGACAAGTGATGGCTCATCTGGGATTATATGGTAGGTTCCTAGACATTTTTGCGTATAATATTTTGTTGCATTATAAGGGATTAATGCTAATTGGGATGCGCTTTGGTTGGTATTCACTGCATGGTCTTGTAAGTGTTTGGTATAGTGCCTTAGAGAAGTATCAGTGATTTTGGTTGTCCTGTGACGTCATCAAATGGTGCGTTACATGGAAAAGTATGCCAGTAGGCCTAATTCTAGTCTCTTTAAGCTAACTGGTAAGTGTATTTTATTTGGGAGAAAATGTGGAGTTAGTGTTTGATAAACTCTGTAGGTGCTTTGTTTGCAGCTTTTGGTACAGCTGTTTTGAGTTGCGCTGTTTGGTAAGCCCAGTGTTGGTTGCCTTTGTTTGTTAAACTTGCCGCTGCGGTGGATAATTGGTTATGTGCTGCGTTGGAGAGAGTAACATTGATTCGTTTCCAGGCCCCTGCACAGGCTGGGAATTCTTGCTCCTCTTACTGTTGGGATAATGATTTGAGGAGCAGAGTTCAATGTGCTGTGTACCTCCATTGAGCGATTTTGGGTAGGGTAGTGCCACTTGCTACCCAGAGCTATAGCCTTTCTTTTCCCTTGTTAGGCTTAGTGACATGTTCCACTTTGAAATAAGTTGGGCATGGTTATTTTGTTCGGCGGCACATCCTTGCAGTTTTTCCCCCATGCCAGCGGGCTACAGTGCGTAAATACACACCGCAAATCCACATGAAGACTAAGGTTGAGTTATTTTAGGATTTGGGGAAGCTCCTTATGCATCTCATCTCTCTCCTGTGGTGCCCAGTATGATTTGCGTTTCTTTTGTTGTGGTCTGGTGTGCTCAGCAGACGGGAAGAGCAAGATTATTTTTAGTAGTTACTTGTGACTATGGCGTCTAACGTAGACGAGTTCATTCACATTCCATCAGAGGAACTGTTAGAATTATGTGCTAAAGAACAGCTGATGAAGATCACTAATCACTAATCACTAAATTGATATTGAAAGACAATCTGATGGAAAGTGGTATACTCAACATTACCACTGTGGCAGCCTCTGACATGGACTCGCCACCCCCCAGCAGCCTCTGACAAGGACTCGCCACCCCCCCCAGCAGCCTCTGACAAGGACTCGCCACCCCCCAGCAGCCTCTGACAAGGACTCGCCACCCCCCCCAGCAGTCTCCCTGTTTTGTTACAATGGCCTCTCCGTCTGTTAGCCCTAGTAGTCTTCCTTCTGAACAGCAGAAAGAACTGCTTCTGTTACAGCCAGAGCATGAACAAGCTAAACTGGAGCATGATCGTGTTAAGTATGAAAAGGAATTAGAATTTAAACAGTATTTGGTGCATGCTAAAATCAAGCTGCAACAAGAGCGGCTAGAATTAGTTAGGGAAGGAAAGCTTCCGGGGGAGAGTTTGCTTTGGGAAAGTGACCCTGAGTTACCTTAGGGTTGTTCCTCTCTCGTCGTGCCCTGGACACATTTGATTCTTGAACTGCATTGTTGGTTAAGGGCTTGTAAGTAAGCATTTCACGGTAAAGTCTACACAAGTTGTATTCGGTGCATGTGGCAAATAAAGTTTGATTTGATTTAATTTAAAAAAACATTACCATCGGAGTCCCAGGAGTTTGTTATTGTCACTTTGTCTGGCTTTTCCAATGTTCTCATCAACCTACTGGACATCGCTTCATCTGCAGAGAATAAGACAAAGATTACCTCATGGTCTGGCATGTATCACATGGTTTGAAAAGCACGTGATAAAAATGAAGCTTAAGACGTCATTGATGTTATACTTTTGATAAAGCAATACACACATCGGCACACTGCTTCAAAGTTAGCTGCTTAGAGACTCCAGTATCAAACATAACATCACTAGTTAATGTTAGGCGTTAACTTTGAGTGGTTAGGATTAGGATTAGGCATTAACTTGGAGTGGCTTGGATAAGGGTAAATTATCAATGGAAAGTACTGTCAAAAATGTGCATTAGCAACAATAATTAGAAAACAAATACACTTTTGTCAAAATTGACCACCAGCCTCCCCTATTGGAGCTGTACTAGATACAGATGTCCACTGTTTATAACTACCTAGTATCATATACCCTCTTACACTAAGAACATATTACCACATAACCATACTGCATTTTACATCCAGGTCCCCAAACCTTCTGTAAAAACTTTCTGTAAAAAAACTCAGCTCCAAGGCTCAGTGAACTAACAAGGTCTTGAGTCATGAAGCCAAAGTCAGGTAATAGAAATGGTACTGTGGAAGTTAGTGTTACCTGTGCAGGTGTAGGGTCTAATGCCTCTAAGTATAAAAGTACTACATAGTGCTACCTACCTATAAAGGGTTCTTCAGTTGTCTTTGTGGGAGAACCCTTTAATAACCCGTTTGGGTTTCATGTGGAACCCTTTTTCGTTACATGTAGAACCTTTTCCACAGAAGGTTATAAATGGAACATAATGGGGTTCGACAGTACATGGAACCCATAAAGAACCCATAAACCCATAAAGTGTTCTCCCACACGGACAACCAAAGAATCCTTTAGGAACTCTTTATATCTCAGAGTGCAGGCTGGTGGGCTAACCTGGGGTTGGAGTAATATAATGCCTTTGTTACCGTTGAAGGTGTAGCGTTTGTCCTTCCAGTCTTTTGCCCAGCTGTCTGAGGAGAGGATGAGCTCCAGACTGACTGTCTCTATGAACTTCTTTCTCTCCACCAGGCTGGTTCTCTTCCAGCTCTCAGGGTCCATGTTCCACAGCATCTCACCCTTACTGCTCACAAGACCTAGAGTCATTATACACATTATCACACAGTTCATGATAATGGTGTCTTTTTGTTTGTGTGTATGTGTGTGTGTCTCTCTCTCTCTCTCTCTCTCTCTCTCTATCTCTCTCTCTCTCTCTCTCTCTCTCTCTCTCTCTCTCTCTCTCTCTCTCTCTCTCTCTCTCTCTCTCTCTCTCTCACCCTTCAGTAGCTGTCCCAGTGTGGTGATGACTTCCCTTGTCTTCTGTGGATCTGGGTCCTCAGCATACTTGATCAGCTCAGACACACACCTCACCACTTGGGAGGGCAAACACTCACACACCTCCTCTTTCTCCCTCTTAATGCTCTCGTACCCTGCAGAACAAAGCATTTGGTCAGGTGTAGTGGAGGTGATTTGGAAACACAACCTCTCATGATGAGGTAACCCTGTCTGAGACATCTACATCTCAAGTCCCGCCCTCGGACCTTGAGGATATCCTCTTGGCCAATTCCTTTCCAGCTATTACAATGAGCCTGACCTCCTATAGCTTCTCCCACCAGCTTCCTCTGGTCAATTTACCTCCCCACACCAGCTGGAATGCGGTTTTAACCAATCGGCATTCAGAATTAGACCCACCCGTTGTTTAATGTCTAGTATGGTCTTGTAGTTTGTCTGCTATTGTCCCGTAGTTTATTGTCTATACTATCTCACATTTATTTTAGACTAACATTTAGTTTAACAGCAGAGATTTGTATAAACCTGGCTGTCTATCTCCGACATTTGCAACATTGTTTCAATTTACCAATTCAATCTCCAGCTGCCCCATAGTAATGAATGAGTATACAAGAAATATAAATTGAAAACAGGTCAAACGAAACCAAGTGCAACTAGTTTGCAGTCTTTTCAGCTTCAGTATGAAGTGATTTTAGCTGTCTTGTTGGATAGATCCTCTAAACAAAAGTGGCCTTGACACGTGAGCAAATTTCTATGCCATGCGAAATTGCGCCTCTTTAGCCCACTGTTATGGATGTACCTAAATAATGTCACTAAAAAACAGCGTAATTAAACAAATGCAAATGCGGGTACATTGCTGTTATTCTAGCTTTTTGAAGTGACTGTAATTAGCCGTAATTGGCTAGTTAGCACGCAAGGGATAAGAACGTCCAAAACTTGGATCCCTCCACAGTCTCATAGAGGATCTAGATAATTTTTTGAACCTCTCAGGATATTAGATATTGGATCACTAAAGAATACTACTTTTACATTACCATGTAGTTTACCAATAAAATGGTCTGACGGTGATGTGGATATACTCTGTATAAATATCCAGAAAGAAAGAAGTTATCTCATTCCAATCATTTTAATAGAAAGTTAGCAAAAATAGATACAATCTTGCTACCATGGAAAGGTAAATACCTTTCTATTTGTGGAAATATTACCCTGATTAACTTTTGAGTCTTTTCCCAGTTTACCTATTTGCTTATGGTTTTGCTTACACCTAGCCAACAGTTTTTAAATTATATGAGAAAAAAATATAGAATTTTATTTGAAACCGCAAGCCAGACAAAATTAAACGGGTCTATTTATATAATGAATATGAATTTGGAGGGCAGAAATGATTACATATTAAAGCATTAGACCTCTCACTAAAGGTTTCAGTCATACAAAAGTTATACTTAAATCCAAACTCGTTCTCTAGCAAATTAGTAAGAATGTCTCACCTTATATTCAAAAAAATACATTTTCCCCTTTATTCAGATTAACCTCTCACTTTCAGTTATTTGAAAATATTGCTATTTTGCAATCAATCAATCAAATGTATTAATGACACCCTTTTTAAGTCAGCTGATGTAACAGTGTGCTATACAGAAACCCAGCCTAAAACCCCAAACAGCAAGCAATGCAGATGTAGATCGACGGTGACTAGGAAAAACTCCCTAGAAAGGCAGGAACCTAGGAAGAAACCTAGAGAGAAACCAGGCTCAGAGGTGTGGCCAGTCCCCTTCGGGTGTGCCAGGTAGAGATTAAAACAATCATCTTGGTTGTTTGCAATTTAAATGTAATCCACCAGAAAAGACAGAACAAATAATACACCAAATATTGTGGTTAAACTCAAATATATTAATTGATTAAAAAAAAAATGTTTAAAAATAAATAAGTATCATCTTTGTAGATGATATCATAAATATGAGTGGTGGAGTTATGTCACACATGCAGCTAACAAAAACATATGGAAATGTCTGCTCTACCCAAAATTACAACCAAATAATTGCAGCATTACCGCAAAAATGTAAGGAACTTAGAAAAACTGTACTTAACTAGGCAAGTTGGTTAAGAAAAAATTCTTATTCACAATGACGGCCAAACCCGGACGACACTGGGCCAGTTGTGCGCCGCCCTATGATACAGCATGGAATCGAACAAGGAACTATAGTGTCACCTCTAGCACTGAGATGCAGTGCCTTGGACCGCTGCAACACTCAGGAACCCAGAATTGGTTAAAGAAAATTGTGATAAATAAAAAAGTATCAGTTTCATTTAAGGACCAAGACATTGACAGCTGTGCCATATAGATTGCGAAATATTTGACGTACCGATTCCATGGCACATGGTTTTTGAACTGATACGCTAAATGACGCCAGATTCAAAACTTTTCAATTTAAATTATTATACTAATTCTCGCAACCAATAGAATGTTATTTATATGGGGGATACAACCTTCCCAGCAATGCAGATATTGCTGTGAAGAGGAGGAATCATTGGATCATTTGTTTTGGTACTGTCCATAAAGTCACAGGTCCAGGAATGGTTGAAGAATTGCAGTATTTACCTGGAACAAACCCTGCAGATGGCACTACTGGGCGATCTGAAAAGTCACAGTCAATTGATCAATAATATAATAATACTTTTAACAATACTGTTTATTTTCAATTTACAATCTGTAAAAACAATGAGAATAGAAAGGTTCAGAACTTTTGTGAAAGATCACAGCACAGTAGAAAAATATATGGCAAATAGAAATCTAATATGGATGGTGTTAAGAGATACATGGAAGGGGTTAAATGGAGCTGAACATTGGGACTAATAACAACAAGATAACTAATGTGAAACATACTGTGCCCGTAAAACGTATACAGGTTAAGAACTGTTTTGAAAAGGTACAGTTTGAAAGATATGGCAATTAGAAATCAAACCGGATGGACATCAGAAATAGATGGGAGAGGTTGAGAGTAGAGGAGGGACAGGAGTAATAACAAAATAATATATATATAACTATTGTAAAATAGACTGTGTCCATAAAATGTATATAGTATGTATAAGCTGGAAATACAGGCCTTAGCATTGTTGTTCACTAGTTTGCTCCAATTGGGGGAGGGGTGGTAGGGTTGGAGGGTAATAACGGAAATGTATACATTTTATAAAGGTACTGTATGTATGCACAGTGGGCAGAACAAGTATTTGATACACTGCCGATTTTGCAGGTTTTCCTACTTACAAAGCATGTAGAGGTCTGTATTTTTTTAACATAGGTACACTTCAACTGTGAGAGATGGAATCTAAAACAAAAATCCAGAAAATCACATTGTATGATTTTTAAGTAATTAATTAGCATTTTATTGCATGACATAAGTATTTGATCACCTACCAACCAGTAAGAATTCCGGCTCTCACAGTTAGTTTTTCTTTAAGAAGCCCTCCTGTTCTCCACTCATTACCTGTATTAACTGCACCTGTTTGAACTCGTTAAAAGACACCTGTCCACACACTCAATCAAACAGACTCCAACCTCTCCACAATGGCCAAGACTAGAGAGCTGTGTAAGGACATCAGGGATAAAATTGTAGACCTGCACAAGGCTGGGATGGGCTACAGGACAATAGGCAAGCAGCTTGGTGAGAAGGCAACAACTGTTGGCGCAATTATTCGAAAATGGAAGGAGTTCAAGATGACGGTCAATCACCCTCAGTCTGGGGCTCCATGGAAGATCTCACCTCGTGTGGCATCAATGATCATGAGGAAGGTGAGGGATCAGCCCAGAACTACACAGCAGGACCTGGTCAATGACCTGAAGAGAGCTGGGACCACAGTCTCAAAGAAAACCATTATTAACACACTACGCCGTCATGGATTAAAATCCTGCAACGCACGCAAGGTCCCCCTGCTCAAGCCAGCGCATGTCCAGGCCCGTCTGAAGTTTGCCAATGACCATCTGGATGACCTAGAGGAGGAATGGGAGAAGGTCATGTGGTCTGATGAGCCAAAAATAGAGCTTTTTGGTCTAAACTCCACTCGCCGTGTTTGGAGGGAGAAGAAGGATGAGTACAACCCCAAGAACACCATCCCAACCGTGAAGCATGGAGGTGGAAACATCATTCTTTGGGGATGCTTTTCTGCAAAGGGGACAGGACGACTGCACCGTATTGAGGGGAGGATGGATGGGGCCATGTATCGTGAGATCTTGGCCAACAACCTCCTTCCCTCAGTAAGAGCATTGAAGATGGGTCGTGGCTGGGTCTTCCAGGATGACAACGACCCAAAACACACAGCCAGGGCAACTAAGGAGTGGCTCCGTAAGAAGCATCTCAAGGTCCTGGAGTGGCCTAGCCAGTCTCCAGACCTGAACCCAATAGAAAATCTTTTGTGGGAGCTGAAAGTCTGTATTGCCCAGCGACAGCCCCGAAACCTGAAGGATCTGGAGAAGGTCTGTATGGAGGAGTGGGCCAAAATCCCTGCTGCAGTGTGTGCAAACCTGGTGAAGAACTACAGGAAACGTATGATCTCTGTAATTGCAAACAAAGGTTTCTGTATCAAATATTAAGTTCTGCTTTTCTGATTTATCAAATACTTATGTCATGCAATAAAATGCAAATTAATGACTTAAAAATCATACAATGTGACTTTCTGGATTTTTGTTTTAGATTCCGTCTCTTGAAGTGTACCTATGATAAAAATGACAGACCTCTACATGCTTTGTAAGTAGGAAAACCAGCAAAATCGGCAGTGTATCAAATACTTGTTCTCCCAACTGTATGTATGTATGTATGTATATTTTCAAAAAATATATGGGGGATTGGAAGCAATGAAGACAATTACATTGATGGAAGCTATAATCTACCTGCAATATTAAATCTGATCACAGCCAGTATGGCAAAGGAACATTTAGAACAAACGACTGGGTCACGCCCATAGATACAGAACAAAAAGACTGAACGACTGGGTCACGTCTCTAACAACTTAACCGACCAGCCGGCTTGGGTAGCAACCCTAGATTTGTGTTGCGACTATATCTTGTGGAAGGATGAAATAGTATTAATAAATTCATCAAAATGTTTTTAATAAAAATATGTCAATCATTATTTGAATATGTAGCTAGCCCATTGTATATAAGTGATTTAAGTCCTCGAAGCCGGTGTTTGGAGGATATATTGGCACAGTTCACCGACCCTCGGCTTTGTTTCGAGCCTAACAACTCATGTGCCAAAATATCCTCCAAACACCGGCTTCACTGGCATTATCACTTAACAACTAGCAGGCTAACTAGCATGCTGTAGTGTAGCTTACCTCCAAACAAGTTCCAGATCCTTTTTACTACCACATTATTGTTTATCTGCTTGTCTGCAAAGGCACTCCCACAGATACCTGCCCAGCAACAACAAACAAACAACAATAAATTGATGTGTGGGTGTGTGCACATGTTTGCTTGTACATGTGTGTGTCTGTGGGTTCCCCACCTTGCAGCAGAACCATGTCCATTTCCTTCCTCTTCTGTCTCAGAGCTCCACCTTCAAACTTGCTCCCAAGACAGGAAGTGGGGATGAAAGCGCCCAATCCGGAGAAGCCACTCCCGTAAGGGGTCATCTCAAACCACACCCCTACAGAAAATTGGTAAATTACAGAAATTTACGTTAATTGGCTTTGTCTGAAATGACAAACTATTCGCTATGTAGCCCGACTGGGACTAATGCCTGGCTTGCTTTTTGGGTGTCTACAGATGAGTGTTAGTTCATATGGTTCATATTGCATGAGTTGTTTATATTATTTATATTGTTCTTGCACTGTGAGACAATTGTCTTTGTTAAAAATGTAATGCAATTACATGTGATTGATTGATGCTGCATTCACTATGCACTCTGAACTAGGAAACTAAGAAAGTTCTGAATTTCCGAGTTTGCATGAACCCTGCATAAGTCACCTTTAGTGTCATCCTGTCTGCGGCAGTCTAGTTCTATGGCGCTGTAGATGGGGTAGGGTTTGATGATGTGAGCATCTTCAGAGAGACAGCGAGTGTGCATCTGATACAGGAGAGAGAGAACAAGGGGGAAGAGATGGGAGTGGAGAGATGGGGGGGGTGGAGAGACAGGGAAAGATAGAACAACCGTGGTGAAGAGATGATGGGGGGGATAATTAGCCCAACAGAGGCAGACACACAAATACGCACACTGGCAGACAGACAGACACACACGCAAACACACACACACAACCATACACTGACCTCTTTCATGAAATAGGAGGCAGTGAAGGCGCCCCAGAAGTCAGTGAGGTTGAAGTCCTGGTTTTCTTCTTTCCTCGATTTCAGCCACTCCACAGCTTTGCTCAAGTTCCCTTTAGGACCCCTCAGCTTCGTTATCATTTCATCACAACGCTCACTTAACGACAAGGCTGGATTGCTGTACAGGGATGACATGCACCTGTGTGTGTGTGTGTGTGTGTGTGTGTGTGTGTGTGTGTGTGTGTGTGTGTGTGTGTGTGTGTGTGTGTGTGTGTGTGTGTGTGTGTGTGTGTGTGTGTGTGTGTGTGTGTGTGTGTGTGTGTGTGAGTGAGTGAAGGAGTGAAGGAGAGAGCAAGATACCTAGCATATTCAAAATGAACTTTCATGCTAAGAACAATAGTAAATAGGTGTGTGTGTGTGTGTATACCAGGTGGTGCCAGACACCCCACACATATAGAGGAGGCTGCCCAGCAGGTTGTCCTGGTCCAGCTGATGCAGAGATCCCAGCATACCCACTGCTGCCCTCTCTCCTCCACCTGACCCCAGCAACGCTATGTTAGGAACATCCTCCTGAGAGATGGGGAGAGAGAGACAGAAAGAGAGGAATAAAGAGAGAGATATAGAGAGAACGAAAGACAGAGAGAGAGAGAGACTGAGAGATCAAATCTAAAGGATTTTACATCAGTATCCCATCATACAGTGTGTTATATAAGGATAGGGGGGGGCAGGACTAACAACTGGCAGCTGGAGACATGGGAGTGGGTTCCATATGTAGTTGGCTGTGGCGAGAGATGTGCGAGAGAGTGATTAAAAGATAGAGAAGACAGGACTACCCACCAGTTCACAGTTGAAACCCTGACCTTTCAGCCACTTCTTAATCAGAATCTTCCTCAACGTCACATATTTTCCCTCCTCGTCATTGATGGAGTGAGACAGACGCACAGTCTGACAGAATGAACGAGAGACAGAAAAAAAGATGATACAGTTTGGTTTAACTGAGCCATAACACTTCTAAAGTAACATAGTATTTCAATGAAAAGTTAGTTGATTCTGATATCTCATACTCTTACTTTGTCAGGAAAGTGTATTGTATTCCTTAATTCTGGATGCGTATTCATAGCTATGTATTACAGTACGGTGTGGTGTTACATACAAATGTCATCCTCATATTCTGATGAATTTCTTATGAGTGTGTACACTATACAGTACCAGGCAAAAATTTGGACACCTAATTCAAGGGTGTTTCTTTATTTTTTACTATTTTCTACATTGTGGAATAATAGTGAAGACATTTAACTATGAAATAACTCATATGGAATCATGTAGTAACCAAAAAATAGTTAAACAACTCAAATTATATTTTATATTCTTCAAAGTAGCCACCCTTTGCCTTGATGACAGATTTGATGCAGATTTGATGCAGTTAACTATAATGAACTTATCCTCTACACCAGAGGTAACTCTGGGTCTTCCTTTTCTGTGGCCACCCTCATGAGAGACAGTTTCATCATAGCGATTGGTGGTTTTCGCGACTGCACTTGAAGAAACTTTAAAAGTTCTTGACATTTTCCAAATTGACGGACCTTCATGTCTTAAAGTAATGATGGACTGTCATTACTCTTAGTTTTTTTTAGCTGTACTTGCCATTATATGGACTTGGTCTTTTGCCAAATAGGGTATACCACCCCTACTTTGTCACAACACAACTAACTACAGTGGTAGGCGTGATTACCGACAACGATGATACGGCCTACAGGGAGGAGGTGAGGGCCCTCGGGGTGTGGTGTCAGGAAAATAACCTCACACTCAATGTCAACAAAACAAAGGAAATGATCGTGAACTTCAGGCAAGAGCAGAGGGAGCAGCCCCCTATCTACATTGATGGGACAGTAGTGGAGAGGGTGGAAAGTTTTAAGTTTCTCGGCGTACACATCACGGACAAACTGAAATGGTCCACCCACACAGACAGCATTGTGAAGAAGGCGCAGCAGCGCCTCTTCAACCTCAGGAGGCTGAAGAAATTTGGCTTGTCACCAAAAAACCTCACAAACTTTTACAGATGCACAATCAAGAGCATCCTGTCGGGCTGTATCACCGCCTGGTACGGAAGCTGCTCCGCCCATAACCCTAAGGCTCTCCAGAGGGTAGTGAGGTCTGCACAACGCATCACCGGGTGCAAACTACCTGCCCTCCAGGACACCTACACCACCCGATGTCACAGGAAGGCCAAAAAGATCATCAAGGGCAACAACCACCCAAGCCACTGCCTTTTCACCCTGCTATCATCTAGAAGGCGAGGTCAGTACAGGTGCATCAAAGCAGGGACTGAGAGACTGAAAAACAGCTTCCATCTCAAGGCCATCAGACTGTTAAACAGCCATCACTAACATTGAGTGGCTGCTGCCAACATACTGACTCAACTCTAGCGCCTTTAGTAATGGAAACATTTATGTAATCAATTTATCACTAGCCACTTTATATAATGCTTACATACCCTACATTACTCATCTCATATGTATATATTGTACGCTATACCATCTACTGCATCTTGCCAACTTGATGTAATGTTTCACTAGCCACTATAACTTCTTATGGCTGGGGGCAGTAGTGAGTAGCTTGGACGAATAAGGTAAACTTCCTGCTACTCAGGCCCAGAAGCTAAGATATGCATAAAATAGTAGATTTGATAGAAAACACTCTGAAGTTTCTACATCTGTTTAAATGATGTCTGTGAATATAACAGAACTCATATGGCAGGCAAAAACCTGAGAAAAAAAATCCAACCAGGAAGTGGGAAATCTGAGGTTTGTAGGTTTTCAAGTCTTTGCCTATCCAAAATACAGTGTAAATTTGGTCCGATTGCACTATCTAAGGCTTCCACTAGATGTCAACAGTCTTTAGAACCTTGTTTCAGGCTTCCACTGTGAAGGGGGAGTGAATAAGAGCTGTTTGACTAAGAGGTCTGGCAGAATGCCATGAGCTAAGTCACGCGCGTGGCCATGAGAGCGAACTGTGTTCCCTTTAATTTCTAAAGACAAAGGAATTCTCCGATTGGAACATTATTGAAGATTTATGATAAAAACATCCTAAAGATTGATTCTATACATCGTTTGACATATTTCTACGAACTTTTCGTCTGGACCTAGTGCTCGCGCCTTGTGAATTTGGATTTGTGAACTAAACGCGAAAACAAAAAGGAGGGATTTGGACATAAATTATGGACTTTATCGAACAAAACAAACATTTATTGTGGAACTGGGATTCCTGGTAGTGCATTCCGATGAAGATCATCAAAGGGGCGGCAGGGTAGCCTAGTGGTTAGAGTGTTGGACTAGTAACCGAAAGGTTGCATTTTCAAATCCCTGAGCTGACAAGGTACAAATCTTTCGTTCTTCCCCTTGTACAGGCAGTTAACCAACTGTTCCTAGGCCGTCATTGAAAATAAGAATTTGTTCTTATTAACTGACTTGCCTAGTTAAATAAAGGTCAAATTAAAAATGTAAAAAAAGGTAAGTGAATATTTATAATGCTATTTCTGACTTCTGTTGACTCCACAACATGGCGGGAATCTGTATGGCTTGTTTTGGTCTCTGAGCGCTGTACTCAGATTATTCCATGGTGTGCTTTCGCTGTAAAGCTTTTTTGAAATCTGACACAGCGGTTGCATTAACCTGTTGAAACTCTGGGGGCGCTATATCATTTTTGGATAAAAAGACGTGCCCGTTTTAAGCGCAATATTTTGTCACAAAAAGATGCTCGACTATGCATATAATTGGTAGCTTTGGAAAGAAAACACTCTGACGTGTCCAGAACTGCAAAGATATTCTCTGTGCGTGCCCTAGAACGTGAGCTACAGGCAAAACCAAGATGAGACGGCATCCAGGAAATGAGCAGGATTTTTGAGGCTCTGTTTTCCATTGTCTCCTTATATGGCTGTGAATGCGAGAGGAGTAAGTCTGCCCTTTCTGTCGTTTCCCCAAGGTGTCTGCAGCATTGTGACGTATTTGTAGGCATATCATTGGAAGATTGACCATAAGAGACCACATTTACCAGGTGTCCGCCCGGTGTCCTGCGCCTGAAATTGGTGCACAAAAGTCAGCTGCAAGTATTTTTCCACAGAATTCAGAGAAGAATGCAGGCTTCCACGAACGATATATCAATGAAGAGATATGTGAAAAAACACCTTGAGGATTGATTCCAAACAACGTTTGCCATGTTTCGGTCGATATTATGGAGTTAATTCGGAAAAAGTTTGACGTTGTAGGTGACTGAATTTTCGGTTCGTTTCGGTAGCCAAATGTGATGTACAAAACGGAGCGATTTCTCCTACACAAAGACGCTTTCAGGAAAAACTGCACATTTGCTATGTAACTGAGAGTCTCCTCATTGAAAACATCCGAAGCTCTTCAAAGGTAAATGATTTTATTTATTTGGTTATCTGGTTTTTGTGAAAATGTTGCGTGCTAAATGCTACTCAAAATGCTAAGCTAGCTTAGCATACTCTTACACAAATTAGTGAATTGCTATTGTTCAAAAGCATATTTTGAAAATCTGAGATGACAGTGTTGTTAAGAAAAGGCTAAGCTTGAGAGTAGGCGCATTATTTTCATTTTATTTGCGATTTTCAGAAATCGTTAACTTTGCGTTATGCTAATGAGCCTGAGGCTTTAGTCACGATCCCGGATCCGGGATGGGGAGTTTCAAGAGGACGGAGAAGTATATCTTTAATTCCATCCATAACACTTGTATTTTCATCATCATTTATGATGAGTATTTCTGTAAATTGATGTGGCTCGGATGTTTCGGAAGCTAAACATTACTGAACATAATGCGCCGATGTAAACTGAGATTTTGGGATATAAATATGAACTTTATTGAACAAAAGATACATGTATTGTGTAACATGAAGTCCTATGAGTGCCATCTGATGAAGATCATCAAAGGTTAGTGATTAATTGTATCTCTATATCTGTTTTTGTGACTCCTCTCTTTGGCTGGAAAAATGGCTGTGTTTTTATGTGACTAGGCACTGACCTAACATAATCGCATGGTATGTTTTCGTCGTAAAGCCTTTTCGAAATTGGACACTGTGGTGGGATTAACAACAAGTGTATCTTTAAAATGGTGTAAAATACTTGTATGTTTGAGGAATTTTAATTATGAGTTTTCTGTTGTTTTAATTTGGCGCCCTGCACTTTCACTGGCTGTTGTCATATAGATCCCATTAACAGGACTTCAGCCCGTCTCATCCCTAAGAAGTTTTAAACGACACTTGATATGTTTTCATACCCTACATTACTCATCTCATATGTATATACTGTACTCTATACCATCTACTGCATCTTGCCTATGCCGTTGCTAACCATGTGTATGTGACAAATACATTTGATTGGATTTGAACTGATTGGATCAAACAAACAAATTAAGAAGGGAAAAAAATGTAAATGAAATTGAAATGCATTCCAGGCCACCTCATGAAGCACGTTGAGAGAATGCCAAGAGTTGTCGTGGAAAATTGCAAGATTAGGTTATAATGCTTGTATTGCATTATAATGGTTGTTTTATTCGACAAAATAGAGTATTCTGTTAACTATTGTGGGTGTGTTCTACTGAGGATGGGCCTCTATGAGATAGCACTTACAGAAGAGATTCACAATGTCTTTGGATGATTAAACCTAAAGAGCATTCCAGATAACATTAGGTAATGGTTTTGTGCTATGAAGTACCAGGAATGAGATTAGAACCTCGTCTTAGGGACCAAACTGAACAATAATGTATAGCGAATGTTATCTGGCTAAGGGATAGTCCTTTCTCAATTATAATGTCCCTTTGTGAACTGTTCCTAAGATCTGTGGTTCGTCATGTAGGTTATCAATAAGATATTTTATAATATTGTGTGGTTTCTTTCATACAAATGTCCTATTCTATATTATGAAGATGAGTTTCTTACCTTAGGAGTATCTCTTGGTTTCAACATTGTTCTCACTGAGTCAACTAAAACAGATCCTTTAAACACAAACCAATCCCTTTGTTTGTATCCATGTCATAGGGTCAGAAAACTCTCCATAAGATGTTATTCATGTTAAAAATACATTAATAATAATATTACTGTTATTGACAATTACCCTAAATTATCACATTGGGGTCCAAGGACTTATAGTACTCAGTTGAAACCCAAAGGCATTCTAATATATATTTATATGTCCTAAACATATCTATCAATGTGACTTCAGAACTAGAAGCCAAAGACCTTAGACTGATTTGAATATAGGTCACCTGTATCATTCTATTACACAACAATCAATCACATTTATTTATATAGCTATTTTTTTCAAAGACAGATTGTCAAAGTGTTTTATAACAATATCATATATATAATAATATATAATATATATATATAAAATAATAAAACTACACACAAAAGCTACTTGCAGTGTTTAGACAGAGAAGTCTTACCAGAGATGTATAGTACAGCAGACGAGTCCAGTCTTAATCTTCACCTCCAGTTGATCTCCTCTTGATCTCCACACTCTAGTCCCGTCCTCTGTCATCTTATATAGGCCCAGTTACACACACACAGACACACACACACACACACATATACACACACACGTTGGGAGTGACAGATACAGGGATAATACCCAGGAGAAACTTAACTGTTGCTCAGTAACACATAATTAGTGACACATCCTTGGGGAACAGGAGAGGTAGGATATTTTGGGGCTGATGTTCTCATACTGAATAATACCAGTAGACCTACACCTATGCCCATTTAACATTCACTTGTACCAACATGACATGTCATATTTTGTTTTAATGTCACTCAATCCTCAGTGTTACTCAGCCTTACTGATGTACCTTAATGCTGCTCCAGTATATACAGTATTTGCCCTGACTGCTATGCAAAACTCTCTCTGTTTTTTGTCATGTCATGCTACTTTGTGATTAGTGAATAACCTCAATGACTGGGCAACCAACAACAATGTTAACATTGGAGCACATGCAAATAAGACTTGATTTACGTGTGTCAAAAGTCTCATTGTTTTCTAATTGTCTCATTTAATTATGAAGTGATCAGGGGTCAAAGTAGAATTCATTACCTCCTGGTATGGGATCTCCTACGTGTGCACACACATGTCAAACAATCACCTCATAGGTCTCCTTTACTAGGCTACCTGCACACATTCATCCACTACCAACATACATGTATTTCCAGCCTTGTGGTGAATGGGAAGATATATTTGTTGCACAAAACACCAAAAAGTTAATGACATTTGGCAGCTGTCAATTAGGCCAGAATTTATGCCTCCACTGCTGTCCGTGCACATCTAAGCCACTCATCTCTGCCTTGAAAAAATGTCAATGTTCTCGTAGAATAAGTAGAATAACATCACATGTTGGAGCGTAGGCTATACCACCGGTTTTCAAGTCCATTTGCTCAATTGTCATGCCTCTGACTGGTGGTAATTATAATGCTGTAACAGCCTACAGTTTTCCTGACATTTTGTTTTCATTATTGTGATAGGCTCATGTTTTACTGGTAAGGCGCACCCCAACTATTTATTTTTCCGGTATGCATACCGGACCTTACCGCCTTACTTGCACCCCTGGAAGTGCTATAATTTGACATTTCTGAACGTTCAATGCCATTTAATTCAACAGTGGGAAGTTATCTTCATGAAAGTAGCTCATGCAGTTACTGAAACAGTGATACCTCTTGAATGACAGTAGATATTTCTGTTCTGATTTCAGATTTCAATGGTATTGACAAATGACGTGGATTTAAGCCTCCTCATCATAAGCTCCACAAACACAGCGGATTTGCCTGCTTCAACATGCCATCACACTGCTTCCTCCATTCCTGAAGAGGGTGGCTTGAAGCATCATCGTCAAAAGCCCCACAAACCCCGTTGCCTGCTTCAACATGCCATCACACTGCTTCCTCCATTCCTGAAGAGGGTGGCTTGAAGCATCATCGTCAAAAGCCCCACAAACCCCGTTGCCTGCTTCAACATGCCATCACACTGCTTCCTCCATTCCTGAAGAGGGTGGCTTGAAGCATCATCGTCAAAAGCCCCACAAACCCCGTTGCCTGCTTCAACATGCCATCACACTGCTTCCTCCATTCCTGAAGAGGGTGGCTTGAAGCATCATTATCACAAGCTCAATAAACTCTGCTGATTCAACTCTGGTTTACACCACATGAAGTGCAGCCTAGCAGGTACCTCTCCCTTGTTATAAAACTGTAGTTTCTTCATATCTCCTAGAATTGTTTTTATTTTTATTTCACCTTTATTTAACCAGGTAGGCCAGTTGAGAACAAGTTCTCATTTACAACTGCGACCTGGCCAAGATAAAGCAAAGCAGTTCGACACAAACAACACAGAGTTACACAAGGGATAAACAAACGTACAGTCAATAACACAATAGAAAAATCTATAAAATGTCACGTACGTGAAGAGAGACGGACCAAGGCGCAGCGGAAATTGAGTTCCACATATTTATTTAAAGTGAAACATGAACAACAAAAACAATAACCTAACGAAACGTGACGACGTGGTGCACAAACACAAAATATTATCCCACAAACACAGGTGGGAAAAATGCTACCTAAATATGATCCCCAATTAGAGACAGCTATTACCAGCTGCCTCTAATTGGGAATCATACAAATCACCAACAGAAAAATTAACTAGAACCCCACATAGAAATTATACTGTGTATATATACTGCAATGATACATTTTTCCGCGCCCAATTTTTCAGTTTTTGATTTGTTAAAAAAGTAAAAAAATATCCAATAAATGTCTTTCCACTTCATGATTGTGTCCCACTTGTTGTTGATTCTTCACAAAAAAATACAGTTTTATATCTTTATGTTTGAAGCCTGAAATGTGGCAAAAGGTCGCAAAGTTCAAGGGGGCCGAATACTTTCGCAAGGCACTGTATATACATGGGACATCTTAAAGATGCACTCCAGGATCTTAAAGCATAACAAACTGTATTCGTAACATATCGTACAAATTGCAAAAGTATATAACAATTATGATAATAATAATTTGCAGGACATAACATATCGTACAAGCTGGATGATGTAGTACACAATTTAATGGCTTCGTACACAAAAAACGGGGACCACTTTTGGCTCATGAGCACCACTTTCAAAACTACTGGCTGAAATTATACAATGGTTTGAGAGTGCATCTGTAATAGAATCATCTTGAATATGTATAATCTATTAATATCTAATATTCTATTCACATTTGAACTATTATTCATCTATTAATAAAATGTTTGATCTGTAGTTACAGCAACACTAAAGTGGCGTGCATCTCACACATCACATCACACACGGCCTGGGCTGGCGTGCCTGGTTGTCTCGTCTTGTCTGTTGGCACACTCTGTTCTGACAGATATTGCGGAGGGCTTCAGCTTTTGGGGAGGGCTTCAGCTTTCTCCTACCTCTTCCTTCCTACCTGTCCCTTCCTATCTCCCGCCTTTCTCTTAGTATCTCCCCTCCTACTTCCCCCCTTCCTCGTAGTACCCCCCTCCGCTCCGGCCCCTCCTACTTCTTCTGAAGTGGGAGGTAATAATTATAATTGGTTGTCCCATCCTGTCCTGAATAGGGTTGCACAACACCGAGAATAAGCGAATAAGCAGCAATCCTCCAAAAAGGATTTCTCGAAACCAGGAAAGTTCACGGAATTATGTAACCCTGACTGTTGGCACAGGCTCTGCTCTGACAGATGGTGGAGTGGCTTCATCTTCAGAGGCGTGCCCACCCCCGCCCCCCTACCTCTCCCCTCCCACCTCCTACCTTTCCCCTGCTACCGCCCTTCTCCTACCTACCCCCTCATACCTCTCCCTCCTCCTGCCACCTTCCTCCTACCGCCCCCTTCCTCTTATTATCCCCCCTCATACCGCCCCTTCCTCTTAGTATCCCCCCTCCTACTGCCCCTTCCTCATAGTATCCCCCACCGCACCTTTTCTCTTAGTATCCCCCTCATACCGCCCCTTCCTCATAGTATCCCCCCACCGCACCTTTTCTCTTAGTATCCCCCCTCATACCGCCCCCTTCCTCTTAGTATCCCCCTCATACCGCTCCTTCCTCTTAGTATCCCCGCTCATACCGCCCCTTCCTCTTAGTATCCCCGCTCATACCGCCCCTTCCTCTTAGTATCCCCGCTCATACCGCTCCTTCCTCTTAGTATCCCCCTCATACCGCCCCCTTCCTCTTAGTATCCCCCTCCTACTGCCCCTTCCTCATAGTATCCCCCTCCTACCGCCCCTTCCTCTTAGTATCCCCCTCCTACCGCCCCTTCCTCTTAGTATCCCCCTCCTACCGCCCCTTCCTCATAGTATCCCCCCACCGCACCTTTTCTCTTAGTATCCCCCCCCTACCGCCCCCTTCCTCTTAGTATCCCCCCTCATACCGCCCCTTCCTCTTAGTATCCCCGCTCATACCGCCCCTTCCTCTTAGTATCCTCACTCATACCGCCACTTCCTCTTAGTATCCCCACTCATACCGCCCCTTCCTCTTAGTATCCCCGCTCATACCGCCCCTTCCTCTTAGTATCCCCCTCATACCGCTCCTTCCTCTTATTATCCCCCTCATACCGCCCCTTCCTCTTAGTATCCCCGCTCATACCGCCCCTTCCTCTTAGTATCCCCCTCATACCGCTCCTTCCTCTTAGTATCCCCCCCTCATACCGCCCCTTCCTCTTAGTATCCCCGCTCATACCGCCCCTTCCTCTTAGTATCCCCCTCATACCGCCCCTTCCTCTTAGTATCCCCGCTCATACCGCCCCTTCCTCTTAGTATCCCCCCTCATACCGCTCCTTCCTCTTATTATCCCCCTCATACCGCTCCTTCCTCTTATTATCCCCCCTCATACCGCCCCTTCCTCTTCGTATCCCCCTCATACCGCTCCTTCCTCTTATTATCCCCCTCATACCGCCCCTTCCTCTTCGTATCCCCCCTCATACCGCCCCTTCCTCTTATTATCCCCCTCATACCGCTCCTTCCTCTTATTATCCCCCCTCATACCGCTCCTTCCTCTTATTATCCCCGCTCATACCGCCCCTTCCTCTTAGTATCCCCCCTCATACCGCTCCTTCCTCTTATTATCCCCGCTCATACCGCCCCTTCCTCTTAGTATCTCCCCCTCATACCGCTCCTTCCTCTTAGTATCCCCCTCATACCGCTCCTTCCTCTTATTATCCCCCTCATACCGCTCCTTCCTCTTAGTATCCCCACTCATACCGCCCCTTCCTCTTAGTATCCCCGCTCATACCGCCCCTTCCTCTTAGTATCCCCCCTCATACCGCCCCTTCCTCTTAGTATCCCCGCTCATACCGCCCCTTCCTCTTAGTATCCCCGCTCATACCGCCCCTTCCTCTTAGTATCCCCCCTCATACCGCCCCTTCCTCTTAGTATCCCCGCTCATACCGCCCCTTCCTCTTAGTATCCCCGCTCATACCGCCCCTTCCTCTTAGTATCCCCCCTCATACCGCCCCTTCCTCTTAGTATCCCCCTCATACCGCCCCTTCCTCTTAGTATCCCCGCTCATACCGCCCCTTCCTCTTAGTATCCCCCCTCATACCGCCCCTTCCTCTTAGTATCCCCGCTCATACCGCCCCTTCCTCTTAGTATCCCCGCTCATACCGCCCCTTCCTCTTATTATCCCCCCTCATACCGCTCCTTCCTCTTATTATCCCCCCTCATACCGCTCCTTCCTCTTATTATCCCCCCTCATACCGCTCCTTCCTCTTATTATCCCCCCTCATACCGCTCCTTCCTCTTATTATCCCCCCTCATACCGCCCCTTCCTCTTAGTATCCCCCCTCATACCGCTCCTTCCTCTTAGTATCCCCCCTCATACCGCTCCTTCCTCTTATTATCCCCCCTCATACCGCTCCTTCCTCTTAGTATCCCCACTCATACCGCCCCTTCCTCTTAGTATCCCCGCTCATACCGCCCCTTCCTCTTAGTATCCCCCCTCATACCGCCCCTTCCTCTTAGTATCCCCGCTCATACCGCCCCTTCCTCTTAGTATCCCCGCTCATACCGCCCCTTCCTCTTAGTATCCCCCCTCATACCGCCCCTTCCTCTTAGTATCCCCGCTCATACCGCCCCTTCCTCTTAGTATCCCCGCTCATACCGCTCCTTCCTCTTAGTATCCCCCTCATACCGCCCCTTCCTCTTAGTATCCCCGCTCATACCGCTCCTTCCTCTTAGTATCCCCCCTCATACCGCCCCTTCCTCTTAGTATCCCCGCTCATACCGCCCCCTCCTCTTATTATCCCCGCTCATATATATACAGTGCCTTGCGAAAGTATTCGGCCCCCTTGAACTTTGCGACCTTTTGCCACATTTCATGCTTCAAACATACAGATATAAAACTGTATTTTTTTGTGAAGAATCAACAACAAGTGGGACACAATCATGAAGTGGAACGACATTTATTGGATATTTCAAGCTTTTTTAACAAATTATTCAGCCCCTTTACTTTCAGTGCAGCAAACTCTCTCCAGAAGTTCAGTGAGGATCTCTGAATGATCCAATGTTGACCTAAATGACTAATGATGATAAATACAATCCACCTGTGTGTAATCAAGTCTCCGTATAAATGCACCTGCACTGTGATATTCTCAGAGGTCCGTTAAAAGCGCAGAGAGCATCATGAAGAACAAGGAACACACCAGGCAGGTCCGAGATACTGTTGTGAAGAAGTTTAAAGCCGGATTTGGATACAAAAAGATTTCCCAAGCTTTAAACATCCCAAGAAGCACTGTGCAGGCGATAATATTGAAATGGAAGGAGTATCAGACCACTGCAAATCTACCAAGACCTGGCCGTCCCTCTAAACTTTCAGCTCATACAAGGAGAAGACTGATCAGAGATGCAGCCAAGAGGCCCATGATCACTCTGGATGAACTGCAGAGATCTACAGCTGAGGTGGGAGACTCTGTCCATAGGACAACAATCAGTCGTATATTGTACAAATCTGGCCTTTATGGAAGAGTGGCAAGAAGAAAGCCATTTCTTAAAGATATCCATAAAAAGTGTTGTTTAAAGTTTGCCACAAGCCACCTGGGAAACACGCCAAACATGTGGAAGAAGGTGCTCTGGTCAGATGAAACCAAAATTGAACTTTTTGGCAACAATGTAAAACGTTAGATTTGGCGTAAAAGCCATCACCCTGAACACACCATACCCACTGTCAAACATGGTGGTGGCAGCATCATGGTTTGGGCCTGCTTTTCTTCAGCAGGGACAGGGAAGATGGTTAAAATTGATGGGAAGATGGATGGAGCCAAATACAGGACCATTCTGGAAGAAACCTGATGGAGTCTGCAAAAGACCTGAGACTGGGACGGAGATTTGTCTTCCAACAAGACAATGATCCAAAACATAAAGCAAAATCTACAATGGAATGGTTCAAAAATAATCATATCCAGGTGTTAGGATGGCCAAGTCAAAGTCCAGACCTGAATCCAATCGAGAATCTGTGGAAAGAACTGAAAACTGCTGTTCACAAATGCTCTCCATCCAACCTCACTGAGCTCAAGCTGTTTTGCAAGGAGGAATGGGAAAATATTTCTGTCTCTCGATGTGCAAAACTGATAGACACATACCCCAAGCGACTTACAGCTGTAATCGCAGCAAAAGGTGGCGCTACAAAGTATTAACTTAAGGGGGCTGAATAATTTTGCACGCCCAATTTTTCAGTTTTTGATTTGTTAAAAAAGTTTGAAATATCCAATAAATGTCGTTCCACTTCATGATTGTGTCCCACTTGTTGTTGATTCTTCACAAAAAAATACAGTTTTATATCTTTATGTTTGAAGCCTGAAATGTGGCAAAAGGTCGCAAAGTTCAAGAGGGCCGAATACTTTCGCAAGGCACTGTATACACACAAATCAGCTTTCACATCAATAAAAGGGTTCATTTTTAGTCCACATAATATCATGGTGTACATATTTAATAGTGTCCATGGAAGTTTTTGTAGGACATCTGTTTCTTGGAGTCCAGCTTTCTTCAAAAAGTTGTTTTATAGTCAAACATCTTGTCTTCCAACTTATTGTTCACAATGCACATTATTGCTGTCACGTTCTGACCTTAGTTCCTTTATTATGTCTTTGTGTTAGTTTGGTCAGGGCGTGAGTTGGGGTGGGTAGTCTATGGTCTATGTTATTTTTTCTATGTAGTATTTATGTGTCTGGCCTGGTATGGTTCTCAATAAGAGGCAGGTGTCGTTCTTTGTCTCTGATTGAGAATCATACTTAGGTAGCCTGGTTTCCCCATTTTAGTTGTGGGTGAATGTTTTCTGTCTCTGTCTTCACCAGACAGAACTTTTTCGTTCGTTCTCCTTGTTATTTTGTTTTTTGTGTTCAGTATTAATAAATATCAACATGGACACGTACCACGCTGCATATTGGTCCGATCCTTCATACTCCTCGTCAGAGGAATACGGATCTCGTTACAATTGCCCACCATAGATCTTTAGTATTGTCATCCATGTCTGTATGGAAGACACCATGAAAG
Source organism: Oncorhynchus masou masou (assembly GCF_036934945.1). NCBI lineage: Eukaryota > Metazoa > Chordata > Actinopteri > Salmoniformes > Salmonidae > Oncorhynchus > Oncorhynchus masou. The sequence goes on along the minus strand of NC_088234.1, from coordinate 17,909,557 downwards.
ACATTCTTGGCATTTATACATCAAAATCAATACTTCTCATCAGATCCCATAATTCATTAGTTCTGTAGCAGCTCAATGAAAGGTGTTCTAAACTACTTCATCATGACAATTAGGCAAAGGACAAAATGAGCTTTTAACAAAACAGCTCCACTTGACTACAGCACTGGTAGGCCTAAACGTCATACAGAAATCAACCATGCAGTATCTTTCAGCAATTTCAACATTCAATATGTGCTGGATTTACAGCTAAGGTGACCACATCTAAAAAGCCCCAATGCGGGACGAGGGCAACAATTGGGCAGGTTGATCAATCATATTCAAAAGGCGACATACATAGCATTAAGGAGACCTGCTCTTTCCATGACATAAACTGACCTGTTGAAACCAGGTGAAAGTTATGATCCCTTATTGATGTCACTTGTTAAATCCACTTCAATCAGTTTAGATGAAGGGGAGGAGACAAGTTAAAGAAGGAATTTTAAGCCTTGAGACAATTGAGACATGGATTGTGTATGTGTGCCATTCAGAGGGTGAATGGGAAAGACAAAATATTTAAGTGCCTTTGAACGGGGGTATGATAGTAGGTGCCAGGCGCACCGGTTTGTGTCAAGAATTACACCGCTGGTTGGTTTTTCACACTCAACAGTTTCCCGCCTGTATCAAAAATGGTCCCCTACCCAAAGCCTCGGAGAGAGGGCACACACACTCAAACAGGGAATTCGCTAAATCAACCAAAAGTTGCTGGGCAGCTTTAAAAAGTAGTTCAATGTGTCGCTATACGCTTTAAATAATACAAATAGCAGGGGGGGTCTGAAAGCTCACTGCATTTGTGAAACACCATCAACCATAAACCTTTGCCTCTGAGAATAACATTGACGTACACATTGACATTGGTGACTGAGTTCATCGGGCCGTGTATAGGGGATGTTGTTCCCACTGTGATGATTAAAACCAATCCAAACCATAAACCTTAGATAAATGACAGTATTCACGCAAATCTGAAAGCACAAACCACCGCCATTTAACCACGGCAACGTGACTGGGAATATTATTGAATACAAACAGTCCAGTTATGCCCTCTGTAAGGCAATCCAACAGGCAAAACGTCAGTACAGAGACAAAGTGGAGTCACAATTCAGCACCTCAGACAGGAGACGTATGTGGCAGGAACTCCAGACAATCACGGATTACACCAGTGTCTTGCTCCCAGACAAGCTAAACACCTTCAGACAAGCTAAACACCTTCTTCGCCCATTTTAGGATAACATAGTGCCACCGACACCTTGTTCTCTGTTGCCGGCAAGACATTTAAGTGTGTTAACCTCTGCAAGGCTGCTGGCCCAGACGGCATCCCTAGCCGTGTCCTGAAAGCATGCGCAGACCAGCTGGCTGGAGTGTTTACGGATATATTCAATCTCTCTCTATCCCAGTGTGCTGTCCCCACTTGCTTCAAGATGTCCACCATTGTTCCTGTACCCAACAAAGTGAAGGTAACTGGACTAAATGACTATCGCCCCATAGCACTCACTTCTGTCATCATGAAGTGCTTTTATTTATTTATTATTATTATTTTTTTATTTTTTACCTTTATTTTACTAGGCAAGTCAGTTAAGAACAAATTCTTATTTTCAATGATGGCCTAGGAACAGTGGGTTAACTGCCTGTTCAGGGGCAGAACGACAGATTTGTACCTTGCCAGCTCGGGGATTCGAACTTGCAACCTTTCGATTACTAGTCCGACGCTCTAACCACTAGGCTACCCTGCCGCCCCATTTACTTATTTACTAGATATTATTTACTTATTTACTATATATATTTACAGTTTTCAACCCACCTCACCACTAATTAGCCTACTAGAGGAGCTGATCATGGACCATAGGAAAAGGCGGACCGAACAGGCCCCCATTAACATCAACAGGGCTGTAGTGGAGTGGGTCGAGAGTTTCAAGTTCCTTGGTGTCCACATCACCAACAAACTATCATGGTCCAAACACACCAAGACAGGGCACGACAACACCTTTTCCCCCTCAGGGGATTGAAAAGATTTGGCATGGGTCCCCAGATCCTCGAAAAAGTTCTACAGCTGCACCATTAAGAGCATCCTAACTGGTTGCATCACCGCTTGGTATGGCAACTGCTTGGCATCTGACCGTAAGGCGCTACAAAGGTTACTACGTACGGTCCAGTACATCACTGGGACAAGCTTCCTGCCATTCAGGACCGCTCCACCAGGCGATGACAGAGGAAGGCCCAAAAAATGTGCAAAGACTCCAGTCACCCAAGTCAGCGACTGTTCTCTCTGCTACCGCACGGCAAGCTGTACTGGAGTGCCAAGTCTAGGACCAAAAGGCAACAACTTCTCAACAGCTTCTACCCCCAAGCCATAAGACTGCTGACCAATTAATCAAATGGCCACCCAGACTATTACATTGACCCCCCCTTTGTTTTTTACACTGCTGCTACTTGCTGTTTATTATCTATGCATAGTCACTTTACTCCTACCTACATGTACACATTACCTCAACTAACCTGTACCCCCACACATTGACTTGGTACCGGTACCCTCTGTATATAGCCTCAATATTGATATTTTGTGTTACTTTTTATTAGATTTTTTACTTTAGTTTATTTAGTAAATATTTTGTTAACTATATTGCTTGAACTGCATTGTTGGTTAAGGGCTTGTAAGTAAGTATTTCACAGTAAGTTCTACACCTATTCGACGCATTTGACAAATACAATTTGATTTGTTTTGATTTGATTTGATTTGATTAGAAGTTTACTTCAATATGATGCTTATTATATCAATATTTGCGTATAAAGGTGTGTCCACCACCGTTTCTTGCATAATTCATTTTACAGACACAAAAAGATCTTGGCGACTTACAGTCGTGCGTTCAAAATTTTACGGACAGTATTGGTGGCCCTGTGAATTGAACCCATTACCCTAGCGGTACAAGCTACCAAAAGTTCCTGTTTCCAACAGGCCTGTCGTTACATTTTTTATCCAATGTACATTACTCGCATAAACATGTTGAATGAAAACCTGTTTATTGACCTCCATACAAAAACGGCACCTGCTGGAGAAGACATATTTTCACGCATGTGACTAATGTACGTACGTACGTATGGACCGACGAAGGCTGATCCACAGTCCCTTCCCGACTTCATCGTTAGGGACAACTATATCATTGATATCCTGGACGGTCAGTCCTTGAATCCATAGCTTTGTCTACTGAAACGGGCGAGGAGTACACTTTGTTATTGTTTCAAAGGCTGGTTGCTCCTTTAACTTTTCCTACATTTTCGGTTTGAACTCTGTGTACATTTGTGGCGAATTTATTAATTGTGTGTATCTTTCAAGAAAATTGTGTGTATGTGTGTGTGTGTGTGTGTGTGTGTGTGTGTGTGTGTGTGTGTGTGTGTGTGTGTGTGTGTGTGTGTGTGTGTGTGTGTGTGTGTGTGTGTGTGTGTGTGTGTGTGTGTGTGTGTGTGTGTTTCACTGAATGTCTCTTGTCATATCTATCCATCATTAGTCATATCTTGTGGCTATGTTTTTTTGTCAATAAAGAGCTGAAATGTTTGTCATGTCATAGTAACTTATGACATGACACTTACAAGGACGCATGTCACCGTTATGTTATGTTAGTTATTGGGAAGGGATATAACGGTATAACTGAAGAGAAACAGGTGATGATGCATTTTTCAGCACTGACTCAGCGTTAGTACATAGAAACTACCATCTCCGTTTCTAGGTAACACACCATGGGCTGCTTGGGATGTCAGGAAAGGATTGGGGGCTAAACAACATGGTAACTACTAATGGTAATAGTATTATTAGCTAATTACCTAGTAAATACATGGTAATAACTATCTTATTACTCAGTTATTACCTAGCTGAAATGGGATGGCAGAGTAGCCAAGTGGTTAGAGCGTTGGACGAGTAACCGAAAGGTTGCAAGTTCAAATCCCTGAGCTGACAGTTATCTTCCTAGCCACAACATTAAAACATTCTAGATGAAAGATAAGAGCGTCTGCTAAATGACTTAAATGTAAATGTAAAGTGTTGGTGAGTAAAGCCTATGTCCATGCATGCTTTTTTAAATAAAAATGTAATGGCGTCGACATGATTAAAACCTGTCTGTTCTGCACAATGTTTTTTTAAATGAAAATAGCTCTTTAAAATGTAGATTTTTAGGTAGGCTAGGGGTTACGATTAAGGTTAGGGTTAAGTTTAGGAGATAGGTTATCTAAAATGTTTAGCTAACATGCTAAGTAGTTGCAAAGTTGCTAAACAGTAGTAAGCAGTCGAAACGTTGCTAATTAACTACAATGTTAAAGTTGTCCGTGACGAGATTCAAACTCGCAACCTTTTGGGTTGCTAGACATTCGCATTATACGCCCACCCACCCACACTGACCAAACACCCAGCATCTGTCTTATGTAACTATACCAAACGTAACATATCATACTAATTTCAGTGTCCCGGATTTGCATTTATATGTAAATATTCTCATTCCCCCCTTTACATTTGTGTGTGTTAGGTAGTTGCTGCAAAATTGTTAGATTGCTTGTTAGATATTACTGCACTGTCGGAACTAGAAGCACAAGCACTTTGCGACAGTCGCATTAACATCTGCTGTGTATGTGACTATTACAATTTGATTTGATTAGATGTTTATGTTACGTCTAGTCTGTAAGACCAGGTTGCTGTAGGAGCCAATGGTAGGAGCACCATTTGAAGAAACTTTTTGGGTTTCATGGTGAACCATTTCCACGGAGGTTTCTAAATGGAACCCAAAATGGTTCTTCAGAGTGCCCCTACAGGGACAAATGAAGATCCCTTTTGTTCTAAGAACGTAGTATGGAGGCCAATTTGGGATTTTAGCGAGAACGTCTACAATACAGAGGAAAGCAACATATAGAAAATACAAAGAATAAGGTCAAAGCTTTATGCCCAGCCGTGCAACTTCAAGGTGCTAATTCCAGCAGGAACAACTCAGTATCCCTAAACACAAGGAGAAACCACACACTTGAATGACAACGACCGACCATGGATATAAATTGTGGTTTTTAATTTCATGGCGGTGTACACATTTGGAATGAACGACGCGTTTCGCATCTGCTTCATCCGGTTCTTTCGGAGTACAAAATGTATTCACGTTCACAGTAACCAACACATAGACTGTAGAGCCTCAGCCTTCACTGCTAAATAGGAGAGTAGCAGAATAAAGTCATCCAAATGAAAACTAGTAAGGTGGTATGTAGCCTAGAGGTTAAGAGCTTTGGGCCTGTATAAACCAAAAGGTCCTGGATTCAAATCCCCGAGCTGACTTGGAAAAAATCTGTCAATGTGCTCTTGAGCATGGCACTTAAGCCTAATTGCTCCTGTAAGTCACTCTGGATAAGAGCATTTGCTAAATGACTAAAATGTAAAGGAGGCAGATAAACTAAATTGACAAAGGAGTGAAGATGTTCCCAAGGTGGGTGACCATGGTCCCAAGTAGATGTAATGCAGCATTTACTGGCATAGGAGTAAGATTTAGCCCTGGACATACTGTATACCATATTGACTCATTACCTGTGGTTATATGCCATGCGATGCGGGAGAAAACAATGCATACAAAATCCAGAAATGTATAATTATTGTGCAATTAATATCTATAGGCTACATTGAGGTTTTTCTTTCATTATTTGCATATTTTTTGAAGCGTACCTGAAAGCTGAACATTGACTGCAGGTCTATAACCTCTCACCTTGCCTGTTATGATTTAGCTTCTGCAGAATTGTGTTTTTCTTGCAGTAAAACTATACACTAAATGTACATTTTAACAGGAGTATGGAAATATTTCTTTCTTTCAGCATAGTGAGAGAATGAATGTGTAGTTAGGGATGTTCTGTAAAGGTGTTCTCTTTATCAGCATCATAAAAGCTGATAGTATTTCAACCACATAAATAGCCTATACATCCAAACCAAACTGATATTTTATCAAAAGCATGTTGGGTGGTTTTAACAACTTTTAATGTCCTTAAAATCGGTCAAACTGATGTCATTTTACAGCTTTTCATCATGAGGTAGGAAAGTATGTGGATATATTGAAGCAACATCTCAAGACATCAGTCAGGAAGTTAAAGCTTGGTCGCAAATGGGTCTTCCAAATGGACAATGACCCCAAACATATTTCCAAATTTGTGGCAAATGGCTTAAGAACAACAAAGTCAAGGTATTGGAGTGGCCATCACAAAGCCCTGACCTCAATCCTTTTGAAAATGCGTGGGCAGAACTGAAAAAACATGTGTGAGCAAGGAGGTCTACAAATCTAACTCAGTTACACCAGCTCTGTCAGGAGGAATGGGACAAAATTCACCCAACTTATTGTGGGAAGCTTGTGGAAGGCGACCCAAAACATTTGACCCAAGTTAAACAATTTAAAGGCAATGCTACCAAATATTAATTGAGTGTATGTAAACTTCTGACCCACTGGGAATGTGATGAAAGTAATAAAAGCTGAAATAAATCATTATCTCTACTATTATTCTGACATTTCACATTCTTAAAATGAAGTGGTGATCCTAACTAACCTAAAACAGGGCATTTTTACTAGGATTATATGTCAGGAATTGTGAAAAACTGAGTTTAAATCTATTTGGCTAAGGTGTATGTTAACTTTCGATTTCAACTGTGCCTGTCTGTCGTTGCCAGATGAAGACTGGACTCCATCATTCTGAGGGAAGGGCTTAGGATCCTATGTTACATTAGTATTTCTGTATAAACATGTGAATCTTGATGTCTGTTGCATAAGAGCACATTGCACTTTTGTATGATTTCTAATCAAATCAAATCAAATTGGTCACATACACATGGTTAGCAGATGTTATTGCGAGTGTAGTGAAATGCTTGTGCGTCCAGTTCCGACAGTGCAGCAATATCTAATGTGTAATCTAACAATTCCCCAACAACTACCTAATTCACACAAGTCATAATAATAGTAGTAAATCTGATCCCACTCAGTCATAATAATAGTAGTAATTCTGATCCCACTCAGTCATAATAATAGTAGTAACTCTGATCCCACTCAGTCATAATAATAGTAGTAACTCAGTCATAATAATAGTAGTAATTCTGATCCCACTCAGTCATAATAATAGTAGTAACTCAGTCATAATAATAGTAGTAATTCTGATCCCACTCAGTCATAATAATAGTAGTAACTCTGATCCCACTCAGTCATAATAATAGTAGTAACTCAGTCATAATAATAGTAGTAATTCTGATCCCACTCAGTCATAATAATAGTAGTAATTCTGATCCCACTCAGTCATAATAATAGTAGTAACTCTGATCCCACTCAGTCATAATAATAGTAGTAACTCAGTCATAATAATAGTAGTAACTCTGATCCCACTCAGTCATAATAATGGTAGTAACTCAGTCATAATAATAGTAGTAACTCAGTCATAATAATAGTAGTAACTCTGATCCCACTCAGTCATAATAATAGTAGTAACTTAATAGTAGTAACTCTGATCCCACTCAGTCATAATAATAGTAGTAACTCTGATCCCACTCAGTCATAATAATAGTAGTAACTCTGATCCCACTCAGTCATAATAATAGTAGTAACTCTGATCCCACTCAGTCATAATAATAGTAGTAACTCTGATCCCACTCAGTCATAATAATAGTAGTAACTCTGATCCCACTCAGTCATAATAATAGTAGTAACTCTGATCCCACTCAGTCATAATAATAGTAGTAACTCTGATCCCACTCAGTCATAATAATAGTAGTAATTCTGATCCCACTCAGTCATAATAATAGTGTAACTCTGATCCCACTCAGTCATAATAATAGTGTAACTCTGATCCCACTCAGTCATAATAAAAGTAGTAACTCTGATCCCACTCAGTCATAATAATAGTAGTAATTCTGATCTCACTCAGTCATAATAATAGTAGTAACTCAGTCATAATAATAGTAGTAATTCTGATCCCACTCAGTCATAATAATAGTAGTAACTCTGATCCCACTCAGTCATAATAATAGTAGTAACTCAGTCATAATAATAGTAGTAACTCTGATCCCACTCAGTCATAATAATAGTAGTAATTCTGATCTCACTCAGTCATAATAATAGTAGTAACTCAGTCATAATAATAGTAGTAACTCTGATCCCACTCAGTCATAATAATAGTAGTAATTCTGATCCCACTCAGTCATAATAATAGTAGTAACTCTGATCCCACTCAGTCATAATAATAGTAGTAATTCTGATCCCACTCAGTCATAATAAAAGTAGTAACTCTGATCCCACTCAGTCATAATAATAGTAGTAATTCTGATCTCACTCAGTCATAATAATAGTAGTAACTCAGTCATAATAATAGTAGTAATTCTGATCCCACTCAGTCATAATAATAGTAGTAACTCAGTCATAATAATAGTAGTAACTCTGATCCCACTCAGTCATAATAAAAGTAGTAACTCTGATCCCACTCAGTCATAATAATAGTAGTAATTCTGATCTCACTCAGTCATAATAATAGTAGTAACTCAGTCATAATAATAGTAGTAATTCTGATCCCACTCAGTCATAATAATAGTAGTAACTCAGTCATAATAATAGTAGTAACTCTGATCCCACTCAGTCATAATAATAGTAGTAACTCTGAACCCACTCAGTCATAATAATAGTAGTAACTCTGATCCCACTCAGTCATAATAATAATAGTAGTAACTCTGATCCCACTCAGTCATAATAATAGTAGTAACTCTGATCCCACTCAGTCATAATAATAGTAGTAACTCTGATCCCACTCAGTCATAATAATAGTAGTAACTCTGATCCCACTCAGTCATAATAATAGTGTAACTCTGATCCCACTCAGTCATAATAATAGTAGTAACTCAGTCATAATAATAGTAGTAATTCTGATCCCACTCAGTCATAATAATAGTAGTAACTCTGAGCCCACTCAGTCATAATAATAGTAGTAACTCTGATCCCACTCAGTCATAATAATAGTAGTAACTCTGATCCCACTCAGTCATAATAATAGTAGTAACTCTGATCCCACTCAGTCATAATAATAGTGTAACTCTGATCCCACTCAGTCATAATAATAGTAGTAACTCTGATCCCACTCAGTCATAATAATAGTAGTAACTCTGATCCCACTCAGTCATAATAATAGTAGTAACTCTGATCCCACTCAGTCATAATAAGTCATAATAATAGTAGTAACTCTGATCCCACTCAGTCATAATAAGAGTAGTAACTCTGATCCCACTCAGTCATAATAATAGTGTAACTCTGATCCCACTCAGTCATAATAATAGTAGTAACTCTGATCCCACTCAGTCATAATAATAGTGTAACTCTGATCCCACTCAGTCATAATAATAGTAGTAACTCTGATCCCACTCAGTCATAATAATAGTGTAACTCTGATCCCACTCAGTCATAATAATAGTGTAACTCTGATCCCACTCAGTCATAATAATAGTAGTAACTCTGATCCCACTCAGTCATAATAATAGTGTAACTCTGATCCCACTCAGTCATAATAATAGTAATAACTCAGTCATAATAATAGTAGTAATTCTGATCCCACTCAGTCATAATAATAGTAGTAATTCTGATCCCACTCAGTCATAATAATAGTAGTAACTCTGATCCCACTCAGTCATAATAATAGTAGTAATTCTAATCCCACTCAGTCATAATAAAAGTAGTAACTCTGATCCCACTCAGTCATAATAATAGTAGTAATTCTGATCTCACTCAGTCATAATAATAGTAGTAACTCAGTCATAATAATAGTAGTAATTCTGATCCCACTCAGTCATAATAATAGTAGTAACTCTGAACCCACTCAGTCATAATAATAGTAGTAACTCTGATCCCACTCAGTCATAATAATAATAGTAGTAACTCTGATCCCACTCAGTCATAATAATAGTAGTAACTCTGATCCCACTCAGTCATAATAATAGTAGTAACTCTGATCCCACTCAGTCATAATAATAGTGTAACTCTGATCCCACTCAGTCATAATAATAGTAGTAACTCAGTCATAATAATAGTAGTAATTCTGATCCCACTCAGTCATAATAATAGTAGTAACTCTGAGCCCACTCAGTCATAATAATAGTAGTAACTCTGATCCCACTCAGTCATAATAATAGTAGTAACTCTGATCCCACTCAGTCATAATAATAGTAGTAACTCTGATCCCACTCAGTCATAATAATAGTGTAACTCTGATCCCACTCAGTCATAATAATAGTGTAACTCTGATCCCACTCAGTCATAATAATAGTAGTAACTCAGTCATAATAATAGTAGTAAACTCAGTCATAATAATAGTAGTAACTCTGATCCCACTCAGTCATAATAATAGTAGTAACTCTGATCCCACTCAGTCATAATAATAGTAGTAACTCTGATCCCACTCAGTCATAATAATAGTAGTAACTCTGATCCCACTCAGTCATAATAATAGTAGTAACTCTGATCCCACTCAGTCATAATAATAGTAGTAACTCTGATCCCACTCAGTCATAATAATAGTAGTAACTCTGATCCCATAATAATAGTAGTAACTCTCAGTCATAATAATAGTAGTAACTCTGATCCCACTCAGTCATAATAATAGTAGTAACTCTGATCCCACTCAGTCATAATAATAGTAGTAACTCTGATCCCACTCAGTCATAATAATAGTAGTAACTCTGATCCCAGTAGTAACTCTGATCCCACTCAGTCATAATAATAGTGTAACTCTGATCCCACTCAGTCATAATAATAGTAGTAACTCTGATCCCACTCAGTCATAATAATAGTGTAACTCTGATCCCACTCAGTCATAATAATAGTAGTAACTCTGATCCCACTCAGTCATTATAATAGTAGTAACTCTGATCCCACTCAGTCATAATAATAGTAGTAACTCTGATCCCACTCAGTCATAATAATAGTGTAACTCTGATCCCACTCAGTCATAATAATAGTAGTAACTCTGATCCCACTCAGTCATAATAATAGTGTAACTCTGATCCCACTCAGTCATAATAATAGTGTAACTCTGATCCCACTCAGTCATAATAATAGTAGTAACTCTGATCCCACTCAGTCATAATAATAGTGTAACTCTGATCCCACTCAGTCATAATAATAGTAGTAACTCAGTCATAATAATAGTAGTAATTCTGATCCCACTCAGTCATAATAATAGTAGTAACTCTGAGCCCACTCAGTAATAATAATAGTAGTAACTCTGATCCCACTCAGTCATAATAATAGTAGTAACTCTGATCCCACTCAGTCATAATAATAGTAGTAATTCTGATCCCACTCAGTCATAATAATAGTAGTAACTCTGATCCCACTCAGTCATAATAATAGTAGTAATTCTGATCCCACTCAGTCATAATAAAAGTAGTAACTCTGATCCCACTCAGTCATAATAATAGTAGTAATTCTGATCTCACTCAGTCATAATAATAGTAGTAACTCAGTCATAATAATAGTAGTAACTCTGATCCCACTCAGTCATAATAATAGTAGTAACTCTGAACCCACTCAGTCATAATAATAGTAGTAACTCTGATCCCACTCAGTCATAATAATAATAGTAGTAACTCTGATCCCACTCAGTCATAATAATAGTAGTAACTCTGATCCCACTCAGTCATAATAATAGTAGAAAGTCATAATAATAGTAGTAACTCTGATCCCACTCAGTCATAATAATAGTGTAACTCTGATCCCAGTCATAATAATAGTAGTAACTCAGTCATAATAATAGTAGTAATTCTGATCCCACTCAGTCATAATAATAGTAGTAACTCTGATCCCACTCAGTCATAATAATAGTAGTAACTCTGATCCCACTCAGTCATAATAATAGTAGTAACTCTGATCCCACTCAGTCATAATAATAGTAGTAACTCTGATCCCACTCAGTCATAATAATAGTGTAACTCTGATCCCACTCAGTCATAATAATAGTAGTAACTCTGATCCCACTCAGTCATAATAATAGTAGTAACTCTGATCCCACTCAGTCATAATAATAGTAGTAACTCTGATCCCACTCAGTCATAATAATAGTAGTAACTCTGATCCCACTCAGTCATAATAGTAGTAACTCTGATCCCACTCAGTCATAATAGTGTAACTCTGATCCCACTCAGTCATAATAATAGTAGTAACTCTGATCCCACTCAGTCATAATAATAGTGTAACTCTGATCCCACTCAGTCATAATAATAGTAGTAACTCTGATCCCACTCAGTCATAATAATAGTGTAACTCTGATCCCACTCAGTCATAATAATAGTAGTAACTCTGATCCCACTCAGTCATTATAATAGTAGTAACTCTGATCCCACTCAGTCATAATAATAGTAGTAACTCTGATCCCACTCAGTCATAATAATAGTAGTAACTCTGATCCCACTCAGTCATAATAATAGTAGTAACTCTGATCCCACTCAGTCATAATAATAGTGTAACTCTGATCCCACTCAGTCATAATAATAGTGTAACTCTGATCCCACTCAGTCATAATAATAGTAGTAACTCAGTCATAATAATAGTAGTAATTCTGATCCCACTCAGTCATAATAATAGTAGTAACTCTGATCCCACTCAGTCATAATAATAGTAGTAACTCTGATCCCACTCAGTCATAATAATAGTAGTAACTCTGATCCCACTCAGTCATAATAATAGTAGTAACTCTGATCCCACTCAGTCATAATAATAGTGTAACTCTGATCCCACTCAGTCATAATAATAGTAGTAACTCTGATCCCACTCAGTCATAATAATAGTAGTAACTCTGATCCCACTCAGTCATAATAATAGTAGTAACTCTGATCCCACTCAGTCATAATAATAGTAGTAACTCTGATCCCACTCAGTCATAATAATAGTAGTAACTCTGATCCCACTCAGTCATAATAATAGTAGTAACTCTGATCCCACTCAGTCATAATAATAGTAGTAACTCTGATCCCACTCAGTCATAATAATAGTAGTAACTCTGATCCCACTCAGTCATAATAATAGTAGTAACTCTGATCCCACTCAGTCATAATAATAGTAGTAACTCTGATCCCACTCAGTCATAATAATAGTAGTAACTCTGATCCCACTCAGTCATAATAATAGTAGTAACTCTGATCCCACTCAGTCATAATAATAGTAGTAACTCAGTCATAATAATAGTAGTAACTCTGATCCCACTCAGTCATAATAATAGTAGTAACTCTGATCCCACTCAGTCATAATAATAGTAGTAACTCTGATCCCACTCAGTCATAATAATAGTAGTAACTCTGATCCCACTCAGTCATAATAATAGTAGTAACTCTGATCCCACTCAGTCATAATAATAGTAGTAACTCTGATCCCACTCAGTCATAATAATAGTGTAACTCTGATCCCACTCAGTCATAATAATAGTAGTAACTCAGTCATAATAATAGTAGTAATTCTGATCCCACTCAGTCATAATAATAGTAGTAACTCTGAGCCCACTCAGTCATAATAATAGTAGTAACTCTGATCCCACTCAGTCATAATAATAGTAGTAACTCTGATCCCACTCAGTCATAATAATAGTAGTAACTCTGATCCCACTCAGTCATAATAATAGTAGTAACTCTGATCCCACTCAGTCATAATAATAGTAGTAACTCTGATCCCACTCAGTCATAATAATAGTAGTAACTCTGATCCCACTCAGTCATAATAATAGTAGTAACTCTGATCCCACTCAGTCATAATAATAGTAGTAACTCTGATCCCACTCAGTCATAATAATAGTAGTAACTCTGATCCCACTCAGTCCATAATAATAGTAGTAACTGATCCCACTCAGTCATAATAATAGTAGTAACTCTGATCCCACTCAGTCATAATAATAGTAGTAACTCTGATCCCACTCAGTCATAATAATAGTAGTAACTCTGATCCCACTCAGTCATAATAATAGTAGTAACTCTGATCCCACTCAGTCATAATAATAGTGTAACTCTGATCCCACTCAGTCATAATAATAGTAGTAACTCTGATCCCACTCAGTCATAATAATAGTAGTAACTCTGATCCCACTCAGTCATAATAATAGTAGTAACTCTGATCCCACTCAGTCATAATAATAGTGTAACTCTGATCCCACTCAGTCATAATAATAGTAGTAACTCTGATCCCACTCAGTCATAATAATAGTAGTAACTCTGATCCCACTCAGTATAATAATAGTAGTAACTCTGATCCCACTCAGTCATAATAATAGTAGTAACTCTGATCCCACTCAGTCATAATAATAGTAGTAACTCTGATCCCACTCAGTCATAATAATAGTAAGATACTCAGTCTCTGATCCCACTCAGTCATAATAATAGTAGTAACTCTGATCCCACTCAGTCATAATAATAGTAGTAACTCTAATAGTAAATAGTCATAATAATAGTAACTCTGATCCCACTCAGTCATAATAATAGTAGTAACTCTGATCCCACTCAGTCATAATAATAGTAGTAACTCTGATCCCACTCAGTCATAATAATAGTAGTAACTCTGATCCCACTCAGTCATAATAATAGTAGTAACTCTGATCCCACTCAGTCATAATAATAGTAGTAACTCTGATCCCATAATAATATTGTAACTCAGTCATAAGTAACTAGTCAGTAACTCTGATCCCACTCAGTCATAATAATAGTAGTAACTCTGATCCCACTCAGTCATAATAATAGTAGTAACTCTGATCCCACTCAGTCATAATAATAGTAGTAACTCTGATCCCACTCAGTCATAATAATAGTAGTAACTCTGATCCCACTCAGTCATAATAATAGTAGTAACTCTGATCCCACTCAGTCATAATAATAGTGTAACTCTGATCCCACTCAGTCATAATAATAGTAACTCTGATCCCACTCAGTCATAATAATAGTAGTAATTCTGATCCCACTCAGTCATAATAATAGTAGTAACAGTCTGATCCCACTCAGTCATAATAATAGTAGTAACTCTGATCCCACTCAGTCATAATAATAGTAGTAACTCTGATCCCACTCAGTCATAATAATAGTAGTAACTCTGATCCCACTCAGTCATAATAATAGTAGTAACTCTGATCCCACTCAGTCATAATAATAGTAGTAACTCTGATCCCACTCAGTCATAATAATAGTAGTAACTCTGATCCCACTCAGTCATAATAATAGTAGTAACTCTGATCCCACTCAGTCATAATAATAGTGTAACTCTGATCCCACTCAGTCATAATAATAGTAGTAACTCTGATCCCACTCAGTCAGTAGTAACTCTGATCCCACTCAGTAATAATAGTGTAACTCTGATCCCACTCAGTCATAATAATAGTAGTAACTCTGATCCCACTCAGTCATAATAATAGTAGTAACTCTGATCCCACTCAGTCATAATAATAGTAGTAACTCTGATCCCACTCAGTCATAATAATAGTAGTAACTCTGATCCCACTCAGTCATAATAATAGTAGTAACTCTGATCCCACTCAGTCATAATAATAATAATAGTAACTCTGATCCCACTCAGTCATAATAATAGTAACTCTGATCCCACTCAGTCATAATAATAGTAGTAAGATCCCACTCAGTCATAATAGTAGTAACTCTGATCCCACTCAGTCATAATAATAGTAGTAACTCTGATCCCACTCAGTCATAATAATAGTAGTAACTCTGATCCCACTCAGTCATAATAATAGTAGTAACTCTGATCCCACTCAGTCATAATAATAGTAGTAACTCTGATCCCCAGTCACTCAGTCATAATAATAGTAGTAACTCTGATCCCACTCAGTCATAATAATAGTAGTAACTCTGATCCCACTCTAATAATAGTAGTAAGATCCATAATAATAGTAGTAACTCTGATCCCACTCAGTCATAATAATAGTAGTAACTCTGATCCCACTCAGTCATAATAATAGTAGTAACTCTGATCCCACTCAGTCATAATAATAGTGTAACTCTGATCCCACTCAGTCATAATAATAGTAGTAACTCTGATCCCACTCAGTCATAATAATAGTAGTAAATCAGTCATAATAATAGTAGTAACTCTGATCCCACTCAGTCATAATAATAGTAGTAACTCTGATCCCACTCAGTCATAATAATAGTAGAAACTCTGATCCCACTCAGTCATAATAATAGTAGTAACTCTGATCCCATCAGTCCACTGATCCCACTCAGTCATAATAATAGTAGTAACTCTGATCCCACTCAGTCATAATAATAGTAGTAACTCTGATCCCACTCAGTCATAATAATAGTAGTAACTCTGATCCCACTCAGTCATAATAGTAGTAACTCTGATCCCACTCAGTCATAATAATAGTAGTAACTCTGATCCCACTCAGTCATAATAATAGTAGTAACTCTGATCCCAGTCATAATAATAGTCTGATAAGTCATAATAATAGTAGTAACTCTGATCCCACTCAGTCATAATAATAGTAGTAACTCTGATCCCACTCAGTCATAATAATAGTAGTAACTCTGATCCCACTCAGTCATAATAGTAGTAACTCTGATCCCACTCAGTCATAATAATAGTAGTAACTCTGATCCCACTCAGTCATAATAATAGTAGTAACAGTCTGATCCCACTCAGTCATAATAATAGTAGTAACTCTGATCCCACTCAGTCATAATAATAGTAGTAACTCTGATCCCACTCAGTCATAATAATAGTAGTAACTCTGATCCCACTCAGTCATAATAATAGTAGTAACTCTGATCCCACTCAGTCATAATAATAGTAGTAACTCTGATCCCACTCAGTCATAATAATAGTAGTAACTCTGATCCCACTCAGTCATAATAATAGTGTAACTCTGATCCCACTCAGTCATAATAATAGTAGTAACTCTGATCCCACTCAGTCATAATAATAGTGTAACTCTGATCCCACTCAGTCATAATAATAGTAGTAACTCTGATCCCACTCAGTCATAATAATAGTAGTAACTCTGATCCCACTCAGTCATAATAATAGTAGTAACTCTGATCCCACTCAGTCATAATAATAGTAGTAACTCTGATCCCACTCAGTCATAATAATAGTAGTAACTCTGATCCCACTCAGTCATAATAATAGTGTAACTCTGATCCCACTCAATAATAGTAGTAACTCTGATCCCACTCAGTCATAATAATAGTAGTAACTCTGATCCCACTCAGTCATAATAATAGTAGTAACTCTGATCCCACTCAGTCATAATAATAGTAGTAACTCTGATCCCACTCAGTCATAATAATAGTAGTAACTCTGATCCCACTCAGTCATAATAATAGTAGTAACTCTGATCCCACTCAGTCATAATAATAGTAGTAATAATCAGTCATAATAATAGTAGTAACTCTGATCCCACAGTCAGTCACTCAGTCATAATAATAGTAGTAACTCTGATCCCACTCAGTCATAATAATAGTAGTAACTCTGATCCCACTCAGTCATAATAATAATAAGATCCCACTCAGTCATAATAATAGTAACTCTGATCCCACTCAGTCATAATAATAGTAGTAACTCTGATCCCACTCAGTCATAATAATAGTAGTAACTCTGATCCCACTCAGTCATAATAATAGTAGTAACTCTGATCCCACTCAGTCATAATAATAGTAGTAACTCTGATCCCACTCAGTCATAATAATAGTAGTAACTCTGATCCCACTCAGTCATAATAATAGTAGTAACTCTGATCCCACTCAGTCATAATAATAGTAGTAACTCTGATCCCACTCAGTCATAATAATAGTAGTAACTCTGATCCCACTCAGTCATAATAATAGTAGTAACTCTGATCCCACTCAGTCATAATAATAGTAGTAACAGTCTGATCCCACTCAGTCATAATAATAGTAGTAACTCTGATCCCACTCAGTCATAATAATAGTAGTAACTCTGATCCCACTCAGTCATAATAATAGTAGTAACTCTGATCCCACTCAGTCATAATAATAGTAGTAACTCTGATCCCACTCAGTCATAATAATAGTAGTAACTCTGATCCCACTCAGTCATAATAATAGTAGTAACTCTGATCCCACTCAGTCATAATAACTCAGTCATAATAATAGTAACTCTGATCCCACTCAGTCATAATAATAGTAGTAACTCTGATCCCACTCAGTCATAATAATAGTAGTAACTCTGATCCCACTCAGTCATAATAATAGTAGTAACTCTGATCCCCCAGTCATAATCAGATCCCACTCAGTCATAATAATAGTAGTAACTCTGATCCCACTCAGTCATAATAATAGTAGTAACTCTGATCCCACTCAGTCATAATAATAGTAGTAACTCTGATCCCACTCAGTCAAAATAATAGTAGTAACTCTGATCCCACTCAGTCATAATAATAGTAGTAACTCTGATCCCACTCAGTCATAATAATAGTAGTAACTCTGATCCCACTCAGTCATAATAATAATAGTAGTAACTCTGATCCCACTCAGTCATAATAATAGTAGTAACTCTGAACCCACTCAGTCATAATAATAGTAGTAACTCTGATCCCACTCAGTCATAATAATAGTAGTAACTCTGATCCCACTCAGTCATAATAATAGTAGTAACTCTGATCCCACTCAGTCATAATAATAGTAGTAACTCTGATCCCACTCAGTCATAATAATAGTAGTAACTCTGATCCCACTCAGTCATAATAATAGTAGTAACTCTGATCCCACTCAGTCATAATAATAGTAGTAACTCTGATCCCACTCAGTCAGTCATAGTCATAATAATAGTAGTAACTCTGATCCCACTCAGTCATAATAATAGTAGTAACTCACTGATCCCACTCAGTCATAATAATAGTAGTAACTCT
This sequence comes from Oncorhynchus masou masou, assembly GCF_036934945.1. Taxonomy (NCBI): domain Eukaryota; kingdom Metazoa; phylum Chordata; class Actinopteri; order Salmoniformes; family Salmonidae; genus Oncorhynchus; species Oncorhynchus masou. The sequence continues at coordinate 17,890,648 of NC_088234.1, read as the reverse complement.
GATCCCACTCAGTCATAATAGTAGTAACTCTGATCCCACTCAGTCATAATAATAGTAGTAACTCTGATCCCACTCAGTCATAATAATAGTAGTAACTCTGATCCCACTCAGTCATAATAATAGTAGTAACTCTGATCCCACTCAGTCATAATAATAGTAGTAACTCTGATCCCACTCAGTCATAATAATAGTAGTAACTCTGATCCCACTCAGTCATAATAATAGTAGTAACTCTGATCCCACTCAGTCATAATAATAGTAGTAACTCTGATCCCACTCAGTCATAATAATAGTAGTAACTCTGATCCCACTCAGTCATAATAATAGTAGTAACTCTGATCCCACTCAGTCATAATAATAGTAGTAACTCTGATCCCACTCAGTCATAATAATAGTAGTAACTCTGATCCCACTCAGTCATAATAATAGTAGTAACTCTGATCCCACTCAGTCATAATAATAGTAGTAACTCTGATCCCACTCAGTCATAATAATAGTAGTAACTCTGATCCCACTCAGTCATAATAATAGTAGTAACTCTGATCCCACTCAGTCATAATAATAGTAGTGTAACTCTGATCCCACTCAGTCATAATAATAGTAGTAACTCTGATCCCACTCAGTCATAATAATAGTAGTAACTCTGATCCCACTCAGTCATAATAATAGTAGTAACTCTGATCCCACTCAGTCATAATAATAGTAGTAACTCTGATCCCACTCAGTCATAATAATAGTAGTAACTCTGATCCCACTCAGTCATAATAATAGTGTAACTCTGATCCCACTCAGTCATAATAATAGTAGTAATAATAGTAGTAACTCTGATCCCACTCAGTCATAATAATAGTAGTAACTCTGATCCCACTCAGTCATAATAATAGTAGTAACATAATAATAGTAGTCTGATCCCACTCAGTCATAATAATAGTAGTAATATCCCACTCAGTCATAATAATAGTAACTCTGATCCCACTCAGTCATAATAATAGTAGTAACTCTGATCCCACTCAGTCATAATAATAGTAGTAACTCTGATCCCACTCAGTCATAATAATAGTAGTAGCCCACTCAGTCTGACTCTCCCACTCAGTCATAATAATAGTAGTAACTCTGATCCCACTCAGTCATAATAATAGTGTAACTCTGATCCCACTCAGTCATAATAATAGTAGTAACTCTGATCCCACTCAGTCATAATAATAGTAGTAACTCTGATCCCACTCAGTCATAATAATAGTAGTAACTCTGATCCCACTCAGTCATAATAATAGTAGTAACTCTGATCCCACTCAGTCATAATAATAGTAGTAACTCTGATCCCACTCAGTCATAATAATAGTAGTAACTCTGATCCCACTCAGTCATAATAATAGTAGTAACTCTGATCCCACTCAGTCATAATAATAGTAGTAACTCTGATCCCACTCAGTCATAATAATAGTAGTAACTCTGATCCCACTCAGTCATAATAATAGTAGTAACTCTGATCCCACTCAGTCATAATAGTGTAACTCTGATCCCACTCAGTCATAATAATAGTAGTAACTCTGATCCCACTCAGTCATAATAATAGTGTAACTCTGATCCCACTCAGTCATAATAATAGTAGTAACTCTGATCCCACTCAGTCATAATAATAGTAGTAACTCTGATCCCACTCAGTCATAATAATAGTAGTAACTCTGATCCCACTCAGTCATAATAATAGTAGTAACTCTGATCCCACTCAGTCATAATAATAGTAGTAACTCTGATCCCACTCAGTCATAATAATAGTAGTAACTCTGATCCCACTCAGTCATAATAATAGTAGTAACTCTGATCCCACTCAGTCATAATAATAGTAGTAACTCTGATCCCACTCAGTCATAATAATAGTGTAACTCTGATCCCACTCAGTCATAATAATAGTAGTAACTCTGATCCCACTCAGTCATAATAATAGTGTAACTCTGATCCCACTCAGTCATAATAATAGTAGTAACTCTGATCCCACTCAGTCATTATAATAGTAGTAACTCTGATCCCACTCAGTCATAATAATAGTAGTAACTCTGATCCCACTCAGTCATAATAATAGTAGTAACTCTGATCCCACTCAGTCATAATAATAGTAGTAACTCTGATCCCACTCAGTCATAATAATAGTGTAACTCTGATCCCACTCAGTCATAATAATAGTAGTAACTCTGATCCCACTCAGTCATAATAATAGTAGTAACTCTGATCCCACTCAGTCATAATAATAGTAGTAACTCTGATCCCACTCAGTCATAATAATAGTAGTAACTCTGATCCCACTTTTTTTCTCAAAGCTGACCGGATGTCATGTGTCCTACTAATATCATTACACTCGTAACAACTTAAGTATTATGAAACTTCCATTCGATCAAATAAACCTCATAGCAAATTTTGAAAAGCTATACATTTTTGATTGACCAAATTCTGCATTCTCATTGATCTCCATACAAAAACTCATTTATTGATGGATGAAACAGTAAAAAAAAGACACCTGAGTTGGGCCTCTCTCTTCCTCTTCTTCTCTGATATGATCCAGAAACAAGGAGCCAGTGAGATGTCTCACTTCCTCTTCCATCTCTGATCTAACTCCAGGCATGCAACGTGAACGTGTTATGGTTCTGTGATCTATATATGGATCGCAGTGTCATTCAAAACCATCCTCGACCCTGCTATCAGGTCAGCCGTGACTAAACTTTAAACCGATATAGTTGTTTAGCATAAAATCCAACGCGTGTGCAACTATGAGGCAAAACAGACAGGGTTTTCTTAGATTGTTGATAACATGTTAACTATGTTTATTGAAAACATAAAAACATTTGCACAATCAGCACTTGTCTCAAATACATCGTTACAGTTGTTGGTTAGCTAGCTAGCGAATTTGAGCCATATTGGTACAGCCGCCGGTAGCTGTTTGGGTGTGGGGATGCCGCTAATACTGTCTGTACTGTAAAGGCCACCGAGTTCAATGAATTAGCAAGTCGGTAATGTCAGCGTTTCCTAGTTCCGGTTAGTATGTAAACATTTGAAGGAGGCATAAAGTAGCTGAAACCAGTCACTTACGATTCCCCACATGGCAGTTTCTTGTCATTGTTGGTAGCTATCTGGCCAAGCATCGGTATCCTGACGTTTTCAGCTAACCCACCTATGAAGTGGCCAAGTGTGTGAACAATCATTTTAAAAGGTTCATGGTTATCCTTTGCTGTCCACAAGCATTGGTTCTCATTAAAAATAAATAGGCCTAGATGTTATTTTATATGAACCATAGATTTGCCCTCGTGTCCTATGAGAATAAAAAGCACTGGATTGTAATGACAGGCATGAACCCTCAACCTTCTGGCCTGTAGCCCTGCGGAAATAGACTGTACCACAAAGGCATGCTCAAGTGGAAGAGTCAATATCCTCACTTATACACCAGGCTCGCTACAGTATTGAATATGAGTAAGCGTAGGATAAGATTCTGTAACAGTAGTCTAGTCACTGCAGCCTAATGTAAATATAAATGCATTAGCCAACTCCTTTCTATACAGAAATAAATACAATCATAAAAAAACATCACCAGAGAGTAAGATTCAGACACAGAGGATCATTAGCTTCTTTTAAAGCTGTGGATTGTTTCAAATCACAAGCATGTAGGTTTATATGCCTAGCTGGGAAGCCAGCCATTTAGGTGGAGCACTTGGCAGTTTGCCGAGCTGATTACTGAGAAACGGCTGTCAGTGAAAAGAAATGCGTCTTAAATACGTGTGAAGATAATGTGTCTTGAGTATTTTGAAATGTTTAGACAAGAAGGAGAGGGGTGTGTGTCAAAGATAGTGTCACGAATTACTAAGGTGGGTGGAATCAGGCGCAGAGAGCAGGTTTCAGTAATTAGACAGTTTATTCTCCGGCGCACAAACGACGGTCACGCCATCACACAGGGTGAATAAAATATCCAGCCCAAACACAGAACCAAAATAGTCTGGAGAATAAAACACATGAAAACCACCATATAACAAGGATACAAAAAACAATCCCGCACAAAACAAGGGCGGGACAACCTACTATATATAAGGACGCTTAATTAAACTAAAATACACACAGGTGAAACTAATAAGACAAAATCAACAGACAAACGAAAAAGGGATCGTAGTGGCTAGTAGGACGGTGACGACGACCACCGAGCACCGCCCGAACAGGCAGGGGAGCCAACTTCGGCGGAAGTCGTGACAGATAGGCTATTAGCGGCTCTCTTCAGAATGCACTCAGCTCTCTAGAATGCACTGAGCTGTCTCCTGCTAATTCTTGTGCATTCATTGTTTTATTGTGATCATTTTTTGACTTTTGATCGTTATTTTTTATCCATTTCCCTTTGCAAATGTCACCAGTAGTACATTTACCATTAATCCCCATAATTTTGTTATATTAATTTATTTTAATACATATGCTAGGCCTACAGTCATTTACCGTTCTCATTCTAGGAGTGGAAACATTGTTTGCAGATTTCACAACCTGCAACACTTGTGAGAAACAAGTTTTGGTTTATTTCATATAATCTTTACAAGTCTTGTCAATTTTTACATTTTATTTTGTTTGGGCGCTCCATGTGAGCAGAGAGCATATGTCTGGTTGCTCTGTCCTATTAATGTTGACGAAGCATGAGCACATATAGAAGAAGACTGAACACGTATAGAGGTAGGCTGAACACGTATAGAAGTAGACAGAACACATATAGAAGTAGACTGAACATGTACAGTGCCTTGCGAAAGTATTCGGCCCCCTTGAACTTTGCGACCTTTTACCACATTTCAGGCTTCAAAGATAAATATATAAAACTGTATTTTTTTGTGAAGAATCAACAACAAGTGGGACACAATCATGAAGTGGAACGACATTTATTGGATATTTCAAACTTTTTTAACAAATCAAAAACTGAAAAATTGGGCGTGCAAAATTATTCAGCCCCTTTACTTTCAGTGCAGCAAACTCTCCAGAAGTTCAGTGAGGATCTCTGAATGATCCAATGTTGACCTAAATGACTAATGATGATAAATACAATCCACCTGTGTGTAATCAAGTCTCCGTATAAATGCACCTGCACTGTGATAGTCTCAGAGGTCCGTTAAAAGCGCAGAGAGCATAATGAAGAACAAGGAACACACCAGGCATATCCGAGATACTGTTGTGAAGAAGTTTAAAGCCGGATTTGGATACAAAAAGATTTCCCAAGCTTTAAACATCCCAAGGCGCACTGTGCAAGCGATAATATTGAAATGGAAGGAGTATCAGACCACTGCAAATCTACCAAGACCTGGCCGTCCCTCTAAGCTTTCAGCTCATACAAGGAGAAGACTGATCAGAGATGCAGCCAAGAGGCCCATGATCACTCTGGATGAACTGCAGAGATCTACAGCTGAGGTGGGAGACTGTCCATAGGACAACAATCAGTCGTATATTGCACAAATCTGGCCTTTGTGGAAGAGTGGCAAGAAGAAAGCCATTTCTTAAAGATATCCATAAAAAAGTGTTGTTTAAAGTTTGCCACAAGCCACCTGGGAGACACACCAAACATGTGGAAGAAGGTGCTCTGGTCAGATGAAACCAAAATTGAACTTTTTGGCAACAATGCAAAACGTTATGTTTGGCGTAAAAGCAACCCAGCTCATCACCCTGACCACACCATCCCCACTGTCAAACATGGTGGTGGCAGCATCATGGTTTGGGCCTGCTTTTCTTCAGCAGGGACATGGAAGATGGTTAAAATTGATGGGAAGATGGATGGAGCCAAATACAGGACCATTCTGGAAGAAAACCTGATGGAGTCTGCAAAAGACCTGAGACTGGGACGGAGATTTGTCTTCCAACAAGACAATGATCCAAAACATAAAGCAAAATCTACAATGGAATGGTTCAAAAATAAACATATCCAGGTGTTAGAATGGCCAAGTCAAAGTCCAGACCTGAATCCAATCGAGAATCTGTGGAAAGAACTGAAAACTGCTGTTCACAAATGCTCTCCATCCAACCTCACTGAGCTCGAGCTGTTTTGCAAGGAGGAATGGGAAAGAAATTCAGTCTCTCGATGTGCAAAACTGAGAGAGACATACCCCAAGCGACTTACAGCTGTAATCGCAGCAAAAGGTGGAGCTACAAAGTATTAACTTAAGGGGGCTGAATAATTTTGCACGCCCAATTTTTCAGTTTTTAATTTGTTAAAAAAGTTTGAAATATCCAATAAATGTCGTTCCACTTCATGATTGTGTCCCACTTGTTGTTGATTCTTCACAAAAAAATACAGTTTTAAATCTTTATGTTTGAAGCCTGAAATGTGGCAAAAGGTCGCAAAGTTCAAGGGTGCCGAATACTTTCGCAAGGCACTGTATAGAAGTGGACTGAGCACGTATAGAAGTTGGCTGAGCACGTCTAGAAGTAGGCTGAACACGTCTAGAAGTAGGCTGAACACGCATAGAAGTAGGCTGAACACGTATAGAAGTAGACTGAGCACATATAGTAGCAGACTGAACCCGTATAGAAGTAGACTGAACACGTATAGAAGTAGACTGAGCAAGTATAGAAGTAGGCTGAGCATGTAAAAAAGTAGGCTGAGCACGTTTAGAAGTAGGTTGAACAGGTATAGAAGTAGACTGAACATGTATAGAAGTAGACTGAGCACGTATAGAAGTAGAATGAGGATGTATAGAAGTAGGCTGAGCACGTATAGAACTTGGCTGACCACGTATAGAAGTAGGCTGAGCACATATAGAAGTAGGCTGAGCACGTTTAGAAGTAGGTTGAACACGTATAGAAGTAGACTGAACATGTATAGAAGTAGACTGAGCACGTATAGAAGTAGAATGAGGATGTATAGAAGTAGGCTGAGCACGTATAGAACTTGGCTGACCACGTATAGAAGTAGGCTGAGCACATATAGAAGTAGGTTGAACACGTATAGAAGTAGAATGAGCACGTATAGAAGTAGACTGAGCACATATAGAAGTAGACTGAACACGTATAGAAGTAGACTGAGCACGTTTAGAAGTAGACTGAGCACGTATAGAAGTAGACTGAACACGTATAGAAGTAGACTGAGCACATATAGAATTAGACTGAACACATATAGAAGTAGACTGAACATGTATAGAAGTCGACTGAGGACATATAGAAGTAGGCTGAGCATGTATAGAAGTAGAATGAACATGTATAGAAGTAGACTGAACATGTATAGAAGTAGACTGAACATGTATAGAAGTAGACTGAACACGTATAGAAATAGACTGAACATGTATAGAAGATGGCTGAGCACGTATAGACGTAGACTGAACACGTATAGAAGTAGACTGAACACGTATAGAAGTAGACTGAGCACGTATAGAAGTAGACTGAACACGTATAGAAGTAGACTGAGCACGTATAGAAGTAGACTGAACACGTATAGAAGTAGACTGAGCACGTATAGAAGTAGGCTGCGCATGTATAGAAGTAGGCTGAGCAAGTATAGAAGATGGCTGAGCACGTATAGAAGTAGGCTGAGCACATATAGAAGTAGACTGAAAAGATACAGAAGTAGGCTGAACATGTATAGAACTAGACTGAGCACATATTGAAGTAAACTGAGCACATATAGTAGTAGACTGAAAACGTATAGAAGTAGACTGAACATGTATAGAAGATGGCTGTGCACGTATAGAACTAGGCTGAACACTTATAGATGTAAACTGAACAAGTATAGAAGTAGGCTGAACACGTTTAGAAGTAGACTGAGCACATATAGAAGTAGACTGAACACGTATAGAAGTAGACTGAACACGAATAGAAGTAGACTGAACTCGTATAGAAGTAGACTGAGCACGTTTAGAAGTAGACTGAGCACATATAGTAGTAGACTGAACACATATAGAAGTCGACTGAGGACATATAGAAGTAGGCTGAGCACGTATAGAAGTAGACTGAACATGTATAGGAGTTGTCTCAGCATGTATAGAAGTAGACTGAACATGTATAGAAGAAGACTGAGCACATATAGAAGTGGGGTGAACATGTATAGAAGTAGGCTGAGCACATATAGAAGTAGACTGAACACGTATAGAAGTTGGCTGAACCGTATAGAAGTAGACTGAGCACAGATAGAAGTAGACTGAACACGTATAGAAGTAGTCTCAGCATGTATAGAAGTAGACTGAACACGTATAGAAGTAGACTGAGCACGTATAGAAGTAGACTGAACACGTATAGAAGTCGGCTGAACACGTATAGTAGTAGACTGAAAACATATAGAAGTAGGCTGAACATGTATAGAACTAGACTGAGCACATATTGAAGTAAACTGAGCACATATAGAAGTAGACTGAACACATATAGAAGTAGACTGATCACGTATAGAAGTAGACTGAGCACACATAGAAGTAGGCTGCGCATGTATAGAAGTAGGCTGAGCACGTATAGAAGTAGGCTGAGCACGTATAGAAGTAGGCTGAGCACATATAGAAGTAGACTGAACACGTATAGAAGTTGGCTGAACCGTATAGAAGTAGACTGAACACGTATAGAAGAAGACTGAGCACATATAGAAGTGGGCTGAACACGTATAGAAGTTGGCTGAACCGTATAGAAGTAGACTGAACACGTATAGAAGAAGACTGAGCACATATAGAAGTGGGCTGAACACGTATAGAAGTAGACTGAACACGTATAGAAGTAGACTGAACATGTATAGAAGATGGTTGAGCACGTTTAGAAGTAGACTGAACACGTATAGAAGTAGACTGAACACGTATAGAAGTAGACTGAGCACGTATAGAAGTAGGCTGCGCATGTATAGAAGTAGGCTGAGCAAGTATAGAAGTAGGCTGAGCACATATAGAAGTAGACTGAAAAGATATAGAAGTAGGCTGAACATGTATAGAACTAGACTGAGCACATATTGAAGTAAACTGAGCACATATAGTAGTAGACTGAACACGTATAGAAGTAGACTGAACATGTATAGAAGATGGCTGTGCACGTATAGAACTAGGCTGAACACGTATAGATGTAGACTGAACACGTATAGAAGTAGGCTGAACACGTTTAGAAGTAGACTGAGCACATATTGAAGTAGACTGAGCACATATAGAAGTAGACTGAACACGTATAGAAGTAGACTGAACACGAATAGAAGTAGACTGAGCACGTTTAGAAGTAGACTGAGCACATATAGTAGTAGACTGAACACATATAGAAGTCGACTGAGGACATATAGAAGTAGGCTGAGCACGTATAGAAGTAGACTGAACATGTATAGAAGTAGTCTCAGCATGTATAGAAGTAGACTGAACACGTATAGAAGAAGACTGAGCACATATAGAAGTGGGGTGAACATGTATAGAAGTAGGCTGAGCACATATAGAAGTAGACTGAACACGTATAGAAGTTGGCGGAACCGTATAGAAGTAGACTGAGCACAGATAGAAGTAGACTGAACACGTATAGAAGTAGTCTCAGCATGTATAGAAGTAGACTGAACACGTATAGAAGTAGACTGAGCACGTATAGAAGTAGACTGAACACGTATAGAAGTCGGCTGAACACGTATAGAAGTAGACTGAAAACATATAGAAGTAGGCTGAACATGTATAGAACTAGACTGAGCACATATTGAAGTAAACTGAGCACATATAGAAGTAGACTGAACACGTATAGAAGTAGACTGAGCACGTATAGAAGTAGACTGAGCACACATAGAAGTAGGCTGCGCATGTATAGAAGTAGGCTGAGCAAGTATAGAAGTAGGCTGAGCACGTATAGAAGTTGGCTGAGCACATATAGAAGTAGGTTGAACACGTATAGAAGTAGACTGAACATGTATAGAAGTAGACTGAGCACGTATAGAAGTAGACTGAGCACATATAGTAGTAGACTGAACACGTATAGAAGTAGACTGAACACGTATAGAAGTCGACTGAGGACATATAGAAGTAGGCTGAGCATGTATAGAAGTAGGCTGAGCACGTATAGAAGTTGGCTGAGCACATATAGAAGTAGACTGAACACGTATAGAAGTAGACTGAGCACGTATAGAAGTAGCCTGAGCACTTATAGAAGTAGGCTGAGCACGTATAGAAGTTGGCTGAGCACATATAGAAGTAGGCTGAGCACGTATAGAAGTAGGCTGAGCACGTATAGAAGTAGACTGAACACGTATAGAAGTCGACTGAGGACATATAGAAGTAGGCTGAGCATGTATAGAAGTAGGCTGAGCACGTATAGAAGTTGGCTGAGCACATATAGAAGTAGGCTGAGCATGTATAGAAGTAGGCTGAGCACGTATAGAAGTTGGCTGAGCACATATAGAAGTAGGTTGAACACGTATAGAAGTAGACTGAGCATGTATAGAAGTAGCCTGAGCACGTATAGAAGTAGGCTGAGCACGTATAGAAGTAGTTTGAGCACGTATAGAAGTAGGCTGAGCGCGTATAGAAGTAGGCTGAACACGTATTGAAGTAGGCTGAGCACGTATATAAGTAGCCTGAACACGTATAGAAGTAGGCTGAACACGTATAGAAGTAGGCTGAGCACGTATAGAAGTAGGCTGAGCACATTTATAAGTAGACTAACTGGCCTGCTGCTTGCAAATGTAGGAAAGAGTTCATTTGGCGATGGATGTCTGATTGTCTTAATTCACCTCCACAAATCAGCTGAGCTTCTCAGTAATTGTTTTCTTCACCTCACACAGTAAGTCAACTCGTTCTGTTTTTTTATTCATCTTAAGTGATTATAGTTCCTCACAGTATTTGACAAATCTTTCCAACACTCCCCCTTGATAATTACCAGGCCAAAATATCATGCTCTGAGGATCCCATATATCCAGTGGACATTATGTAACAGTTTAGACTTTAGTCCGTCCCCTCGCCCCGACCCGGGCGCGAACCAGGGACGCTCTGCACACATCAACAGTCACCCTCGAAGCATCATTACCCATCGGTCCACAAAAGCCACTGCCCTTGTAGAGCAAGGGGAACCACTACTTCAAGGTCTCAGAGCAAGTGACGTCACCGATTGAAACGCTATTAGAGTTCACCACTGCTAACTAGCTAGCCATTTCACATTACAATTACATAAAACACCTGAACACATTTCCTTTTGCAAAATCATGTCTCTGTCTCGAGCTCACTGGCACGGGAAAAACTCTGAGGCAAGTTCAGTACTGACAGCTTCAGGCTGGACCTTCATAAATGCAGTCATTCTGCCAGACCCAGTTGATTGAGTTGATAGTCTACACTGTTACACTTCACTAGTGTTAGCTCAAGTCAAGACAGATAGAAAGAGCTCAAGTCAAGACAGATAGAAAGAGCTCAAGTCAAGACAGATAGAAATAGCTCAAGTCAAAGATAGAAATAGCTCAAGTCAAGACAGATAGAAAGAGCTCAAGTCAAGACAGATAGAAAGAGCTCAAGTCAAGACAGATATAAAGAGCTCAAGTCAAGACAGATAGAAAGAGCTCAAGTCAAGACAGATAGAAATAGAGCTCAAGTCAAGACAGATAGAAATAGCTCAAGTCAAGACAGATAGAAATAGCTCAAGTCTAGACAAATAGAAAGAGCTCAAGTCAAGACAGATAGAAAGAGCTCAAGTCAAGACAGATAGAAATAGCTCAAGTCAAAGATAGAAATAGCTCAAGTCAAGACAGATAAAAAGAGCTCAAGTCAAGACAGATAGAAAGAGCTCAAGTCAAGACAGATATAAAGAGCTCAAGTCAAGACAGATAGAAAGAGCTCAAGTCAAGACAGATAGAAATAGAGCTCAAGTCAAGACAGATAGAAATAGCTCAAGTCAAGACAGATAGAAATAGCTCAAGTCTAGACAAATAGAAAGAGCTCAAGTCAAGACAGATAGAAAGAGCTCAAGTCAAGACAGATAGAAATAGCTCATGTCAAGACAGATAGAAAGAGCTAACGTCAAAACAGATAGAAAGAGAGGCAGACAGGCAGAGCAGAGTCATGAATGTGATTAATAGAACCTGCATTTTCATCAGGATATTTTCTGTTTTATTTGTTGGTTTACTGCAGGCTATTTTTAATTAGTTGACAATTATAGGCCTTTTGCTACATTGGCCTTGGCTATCTCTTAGTTCCATGCTCTCATTTCTTTAGCTCCCAATGGCTCACAGTGAATCAACGTGTCCATATGGCAGAGGCTTGTGCTCTGCCATCAGTGGAGTCTTAACTCTAGGATTTGTATTCTTAATTCTTTAATTATTAACCACTTGACAATCATTTTGAGAAACGAAAACGTTATTATTGAAATGAAACTGTTCCATGAAATTTCACTCATGAAAATAACTGTCAAACAGAAATGGTAGGATAAATTGTAAGCTTCCCCAAACTTGAAACTCACGCACTGCCTAGGAATAGACAGTTGTGAACAGAGCGCACATTTCTTTGTAATGCATAATTACAACGGATATGTGTGTGAGAGAGAGATAACGAGGGGGGTGTTGTCACTAAGATTGTGCCTATTAAAACTGCCTACACATACGTGTTTGACATGGAAAGGAGCAGGCCTGCGAGACGAAGGTGAAAGAATGTCATGTTCCTTATTTTATATAGTTCCCATTTTCTTTTCGACAAGTTTACAATTGTAAACAAATTGAAAAAAGTGGAAAACTATTGCGAGCACTACTCCAGATCACATGATATCCACTACAAAGGGGCGAGAAGAGAGGCGAGCGGGACAGAGAGGGAGAGAGAGAGAGACCCAACTTAACTCAAACTATATTCTAAACAGCAAGAGCATGTCCGACTCCAAACCCCCACAACTGAATAGATCATATCATGAGCAAAACATGTCAATGTATATCATTAATGCAACAGAAAAGAGTTTATCATTGTTTTTTATTGTAACACAAATTATTTCAGATGTACCATCTCACCAACAGGTGGAGCTGTTGGCCTATGAGACTCCCAATCACTACCGGTTGTGATACAGCCTGAATGCATAACAGAAATATGTAATGTACATAGGTCTGTCAAGTAAACCACAAAAAGCTAATAAATATTCAACGTAGTAGACAACCAATTATAGTGACACATCGCACGCTCACAAATCCATTAGTTATACATACGTAGTCTAAAAGGTCAACAAGTCATTAGTCTATGACCCTCAAACTAAACTCTGGACCTCGAAGCCAGTGTCACTGCATTTGTTTTCATTCTTCACCTCTAATCAGGAACTGATTTAGACCTGGGACACCAGGTGGGTGCAATTAATTATCAGTTAGAACAGAAAACCCCCAGGGTCCGGACCTCGTAGGGTAAGAGTTGAAAACCCCTAGTCTATGAGAACAAGAATAGTCTTTGTGTCCGAAGCATATAGACCTGGGCTCTCTGACTCTGTTCCTTAAGTGCTACCCTCCTGTAGGTTTTCACTCCCATCCCAGGAACAAGGTCTGGAGCAAAAACCTACAGGAGGGAGAATCTCCAGGAACAGTATCAAAAGGAAAAGTATAAACAATTTCATATTCCTTATATTAAGCAACCCAGACGGCACCATTTTATTTTCCACAGATAGCCAGGGGCACAGGCCAACACTCAGACATCAAACAATGGATGTGTTTAGTGAGTCCTAATCAAAAAGGGGACAATCACACTCTCTCAGAAGCAGACAAACAAGGGGTGTGATGTGTCCGAACTCAAAAAGATGTCTCATAAAGCTTAATTCATTTAGTATATTTTTATTATTTTCACTGCATTAGGGATTACATACAGACGCTGCAACTTTCTCCAGTGTGTAGGAACAAATCCTTTTGATTCAAGACAGCACTTGTAGGGAACACAGGTGAGCAACTGATGCGCAGCAGGTGCTTCTAATCAGTCTGCCAGATCAGAGGCAGTAGGGAGGAACAAGAATGTCCTCTTGATAAGTGCATGAATTAGACTTTTTCTGTTCTGCTAAGCATTCAAAATGTAACAAGCCAATTTCGGCAGTCAGAGAAAATGTATGGAGTAAAAAGAATATATTTTCTTTCGGAATGTCGTGAAGTAAAAGTTGTCAAGTATTAATAGTACAGACACTTTCCACCACTGATAAAAACTATTGAGCCACTGACATGCGCTTCTTTCTGCGTTGGATGGCCATTTTGATCTGTTCCAGGATCCTGTCTCTGTTGTTCCTCATGTTGGCCTGGGCCTTCTCCAGGAGGTGGTCGATCTCCGTCGCACCGTAGTAAAACTTGAATGTTTTGTACTTCTCCCTCTCCTTCTTAATCTCGTCCTCGTCTAGGAAGAGAACAGAACAATGTCCATGTCTTACATCAGCTGGCTTGTGCTCAGATGGGAGGGGTGGACATATTTGAGGTGTGTCCTTAAGAAAATGTTCAGCAATGTAATAAAGTCATGACCTTTCAAAGAGGTTACATTTTATTAGCTACGCTATAAAAACCGAATAGCCTATCATTACAGCACTATGTAACAGGTATGTCAGCTACCCACTGTAATGTTAGTTGGCTACTAATACATCAAACATGCAGTATATTTACTAACTGCCCAATGTTTATTGACTTGATTATTCACGTCATTCAAAAGCTTAGCTAAGTGGTATTGTGTTGCAGGTGTATTCGTAAATTCACTCTGGCTATCTACTCCGATTTCTGAGCACTCTCATCTGACAACACCCATTGTCGTTCTGCCCCTGAACAGGCAGTTAACCCACTGTTCCTAGGCCGTCATTGAAAATAAGAATTTGTTCTTAACTGACTTGCCTGGTTAAATAAAAGTAAAATAAATATAAATAAATAAATAAATTGAATGTAGCCGGTGTCAGTAAAGGTTGGCAAAGAGGCTTAATCAAAGTGTTCTGAGAGCGAAACGCTCTGAATTCACGAACGGACAAGCTGACAACTCCTTGACACTCCCGATTGAATTTACGAACAAACCCAAAGTCTAGCTAGTAATTTGTTATGCTAACAAGCTAGCAAGCGGTTGCATAGCAACAGCATCAACTTCTGGTCGACATGCAAAGCGCTAGTACACTCAACTGAAAGGATCCCGTTAGTTTAATTTAGAATACTGTAAACTAATTATATATAGACGTTAAGTATGTAGTATACAGTATGTTAGTATGGGTATTCAAACACAGCTTCTGTGTTTTTATACTTTTCAGGTCACTTCGTAAGTGGCTGAATGAATGTGGCTCCTAATAAACAATACTAATGCCATCTCTTCGCAGACAGTTGGTGCAGTTATACAGGGAAAAGACATGACACGGAGAAAAACTAAGTCAGAAAAGGGCGTAGTCAGAGAGACAAGGATAATAGACAGAGAGACACTGACTACTATGATGACTACCACAGACCTTGGCAGTTCTGCAGGTTGAACAGGGGCATGTGCATAATGGTGGGAGTGTGTAGCCCCTCAAAAACATAGCAGTCCTGAGGATGGTCTTTCTCCTCCCTCACACTCTCCTTCACTGGGGGAAAGGGAAGCTTCAGCTCATCCATGTACTTTTTGGCACTAAACACCGTCTGTGAAGAGCAGAATCAGTAGTATGGTTATGTCAATGTCCTTCTCCAAACCAGCCCTTAGTACCTAATTCCTAGGCACTACTTTCTTCTCACTAGGCCCTACTCCCTAGGCCAGGGGTGTCACTCAGTCCATGGAGGGCCGAGTGGCTGCAGGTTTTTGGTTTTTCAATGAAGACCTAGACAACCAGGTGAGGGGACTTCCTTTTCTAATTAGTGACCATTCATCAATCTAGTACAAGGGTGGAGCGAAAACCCACAGACACTCCCTCCGTGGAATGAGTTTGACACATGCCCTAGTCACTACTCCCTAGTGAGTGAGCAAGAGAGGGAGAGAGAGAGAGGGTCACTACTACTTAGAGAGCACACAAGAGAGAAATAGGGTCACTACTACCTAGAGAGTGAGCAAGAGAGAGAGAGAGAGAGAGGGTCACTACTACTTAGAGAGCACACAAGAGAGAGATAGGGTCACTACTACCTAGAGAGTGAGTAAGAGAGGGGGGAGAGAGAGAGAGGGTCACTACTACCGAGAGAGCACACAAGAGAGGGGGGAGAGAGAGATAGGGTCACTACTACCTAGAGAGTGTGTGTGAGAGAGAGAGAGAGGGTCACTACTACCTAGAGAGCACACAAGAGAGAGAGAGAGTCACATCTACCTAAAGAGCACACTAGAGGGGAGAGAGAGAGAGGGTCACTACTAACTAGGCACTTCATATTTTTCTGAAAGGCTTGAATAGGAATAAACATTGTGTGTGTGTGTTTGCCTCAAAGGGGTCTCCTTCGCTGAAGTCCAAGGAGATGATGAGGTCGACCTTCCTCGATGTGCGCAGGACGGGGGGGTAGGGAGAGTTGATATTTATCCCAGCGTCTACCAGTTGAATCTTCTCTTTGGATGCCATGCTCTCCGGAACTCTAGCATCTGGGGAGATGGAGAGATAGAGCGAAAGGAGGGTTAGAGAGTGAGGGGGCATAGAGCGAGACAGGGGGATAGAGAGTGAGTGAGCGGGTAGAGAGAGAGAGCGAGTGGGGGAGGGAGGGAGGTTAGAAAGCGAGCGGGGGAGGGAGGGTAGAGCGAGCGGGGGAAGGTTGAGAGGGCGAGCGAGTGGGGGAGGGTAGACAGGGCGATCAGGGAAGGGTAGAGAGGGTGAGTGGGGGAGGGTAGAGAGAGCAAGCGAGCAGGGGGTAGAGCGAGCGAGCAGGGGGTAGAGAGAGAGAGCGAGCAGGGGGTAGAGAGAGAGAGCGAGCGGGGGAGGGAGAGAGAGTGAGCGGAGGAGGTGTAGAGAGAGCGAGCGAGCGAGAGAGCAGGGGAGGATAGAGAGAGATAGGGGGGGGGGGGGTAGAGCGGGGAAGGGTAGAGAAGGAAAGCAAGCGAGAAGGGGGTAGACAGAGAGAGCGGGGGAGGGGTAGAGAGAGAGCGGGGAGTAGAGAACCAAGAAAGTTTATATTTTGGAGGGAAACAGAAGATCCTGATGACTGATGCTAGTTATGCTGTCATGTTAGGAAGAGGTCTGATGTTACTGTACCTTTGATCTCGAAGAGGAAGTTGGATGTGGTTCCCCATTTCCATTTATTGAGCAGAAGGAAAAAGATCAGTACAATCCTAAAGATTGAATCTGTGGGAGACACACCAATTTCAATTATTCCCAACTGGTAAAAAAATTATCTCAGTTCTCCCTTTCTGGAGAGGACAAGATAATAAACATTTATCTCATGTCATTATGATGAGAAAGTTTGGGAACGTGACAGTACAACACGGTCTCATAGCAAAACGTGCATGCTGTAACGAGCTGGCAGCACACAAGTAATCATCAATTCGGAGTGCAGCTGCACGTGACCAAATAGTAATGGCAGTGGTAAATGTGGTTTGATTTTGGATATTCCTATAGGGCTAGTTAGAGACCATCGGTAAATTTCAATGACTTAAAAACCTCAAACCAACTTTAAATTGTAGAAATTCAATTTAAACATATAAAGCATTTGTTGAGAACTGAAAGGTGTGTCATTGAGTCTTTTACATTTATTGACTGTCCCTAAGTCAAATCTATTTTGCCACGGTCACACACCACAATAATTGGTGAAGTAATTTGGCTAACTCTTCCCATCTGCGATCACACACCCACATCAATTCACACCCCGAAACCAACTCACTTTGAATTCAGTCGTGGCTGCTAGCATTTCTTAATGAACCCATCTAAAACTAGGCCAAATCAGGAAGTTCAGCCACCCTTTAACTTGGAGTGGTTAGCATTAGTGATGGGGAAACTAAGCTTCCTTAAGCATTGAGGCTTTCCAGCAAAATGTGTCGAGAATAGGTTCATTACTCTGAGCTTCCTTATCCATTCACAATGCACATTAGTGAACACATCTGCTGGTCAGCAAAAATAGCAAGTGGTGATTATCAGAGGTTTCTTTTCTCCACAGATTTGAGCAAAGCTCTGTGGCACAGCAGTAAATCATTGTCTTCAAATAGGTTCACTGTAACGGATGGAATGGATTGAGAAATTGTACCAAACTCGTGTTTGATATGTGTTTGATACCGTTCATGATGCCATTCCCAAGCAGTACAATAACATGGTCCTCTGATTTCTCCCCCCACCAGCCTCCCCTATTGGAGCTGTACTAGATACAGATGTCCACTGTTTATAACTACCTAGTATCATATACCCTCTTACACTAAGACCATATTACCACATAACCATACTGCATTTTACATCCAGGTCCCCAAACTTTCTGTAAAAAAACTCAGCTCCAAGTCATCAGCTCAGTGAACTAACATGATCTTGAGTCATGAAGCCAAAGTCAGGTAATAGAAGTGGTATTGTGGAAGTTAGTGTTACCTGTGCAGGTGTAGGGTCTAATGCCTCTAAGTATAAAAGTACTACATAGTGCTACCTACCTATAAAGGGTTCTTCAGTTGTCTCTGTGGGAGAACCCTTTGATAACCTGTTTGGGTTTCATGTGGAACCCTTTTTCGGTACATGTAGAGCCTTTTCCACAGAAGGTTATAAATGGAACCTAATGGGGTTCGACAGCACATGGAACCCATAAAGGTTCAAGTGTTCTCCCACACAGACAACCAAAGAATCCTTTTGGAACCCTTTTTGGTTACATGTAGAGCCTTTTTCAGAGAAGGTTAGACGTGGAACTTAATGGGGTTCAACAGTACATGAAACTCATAATGGTTCTTCAAAGTGCTCTCCCACACGGACAGCAAAATAACCTTTTATATCTCAGAGTGTAGGCTGTTACAAGACCATGGTGCTTGCCTACGGTGCTTGCCTATGGTGCTTGCCTACGGAGCTGTGAGGGGAACGGCACCGCAGTACCTCCAGGCTCTGATCAGGCCCTACACCCAAGCAAGGGCACTGCGTTCATCCACCTCTGGCCTGCTCGCCTCCCTACCACTGAGGAAGTACAGTTCCCGCTCAGCCCAGTCAAAACTGTTCGCTGCTCTGGCCCCCCAATGGTGGAACAAACTCCTTCACGAAGCCAGGACAGCGGAGTCAATCACCACCTTCCGGAGACACCTGAAACCCCACCTCTTCAAGGAATACCTAGGATAGGATAAGTAATCCTTCTCACCCCCCTCCCCCTTAATGATTTAGATGCACTATTGTAAAGTGGCTGTTCCACTGGATGTCAGAAGGTGAATTCACCAATTTGTAAGTCGCTCTGGATAAGAGTGTCTGCTAAATGACTTAAATGTAAATGTAAATGTAGATCAACGGGCTAACCTGGTGTTGGAGTAATATAATGCCTTTGTTACCGTTGCAGTTGCAGCGTTTGTCCTTCCAGTCTTTTGTCCAGCTGTCTGAGGAGAGGATGAGCTCCAGACTGACTGTCTCTATGAACTTCTTTCTCTCCACCAGGCTGGTTCTCTTCCAGCTCTCAGGGTCCATGTTCCACAGAATCTCGCCCTTACTGCTCACATGACCTAGAGTCATTATACACATTATCACTAGGGTCATGATTATGGTGTCTTGGTGCACTAGTGAGTGTATAAGTGTGTGTCTTACCTTCCAGTAGTTGTCCCAGTGTGGTGATGACTTCCCTTGTCTTCAGTGGATCTGGGTCCTCAGCATACTTGATCAGCTCAGACACACACCTCACCACTCGGGAGGGCACACACTCACACACCTTTACCTTCCCGCTTCTCTCAACCATATTCATGTTCTCTTTCAACATCATGCTCTCGTGCCCTGCAGAACAGAACAGGTTGGTCAGGTGTAGTGGAGGTGATTTGGAAACACAACCTCCTCTCATGATAAGTAGCCTTGGCAGAGACATGTAAAACTGTCGCCCTCGGACCTTGAGGATGTCCTCTTGGCCTATTCTATTTCAGCCATTACAATGAGCCTGACCTCCTACAGCTCCTCCCACCAGCCTCCTCTAGTCCATTTATCTCCCCACACAGACAGTCCCCAACACAGTAAGCAGTTTTTTTAACCATCCGACTGCCTGTGTGTGGGGAGATAAATGGACCGGAGGAGGCTGGTGGGAGGAGCTATAACAGGACGGATCATTGTATTGGCTGGAATGGAGTAGGTGGAACGGAGTCAAATGTATTGTCTACTACTGTCCTGTAGTTTATTGTCTAGTATTGTCCTGTAGATTATGGTCTAATATTGTCCTGTAGATTATGGTCTAGTAGTGTCCTGTAGTTTGTTGTCCTGTAGTTAATTGTCTACTAATGTCCTATAGTTTATTGTCTACTATTGTCCTGTAGTTTATTGTCGAGTATTGTCCTTTAGTTTATTGTCTAGTATTGTCCTTTAGTTTATTGTCTAATAGTGTCCTGTAGTTTATTGTCCTGTAGTTTGTTGTCTACTCTTGTCCTATAGTTTATTGTCTGCTATTGTCCTGTAATTTACTGTCTACTCTTGTCCGGTAGTTTATTGCCTGCTATTGTCCTGTAGTTTATTGTCTGAGATTGTCCTGTAGTTTATGGTCTAGCATTGTCTTGTAGTTTATGGTCTAGTAGTGTCCTGTAGTTTATTGTCCTGTATTTTATTGTCTTGTATTGTCCTGTAGTTTATTGTGTACTATTGTCCTGTAATTCAATGTCTAGTATTGTCCTGTAGTTTATTGTCTAGTACTATCCTGTAGTTTATCGTCCTGTCATTTATTGTCTAGTATTGTCCTGTAGTTTATTGTCTAGTATTGTCCTGTAGTTTATTGTCTAGTACTATCCTGTAGTTTATCGTCCTGTCATTTATTGTCTAGTATTGTCCTGTAGTTTATTGTCTAGTATTGTCCTGTAGTTTATTGTCTAGTACTATCCTGTAGTTTATCGTCCTGTCATTTATTGTCTAGTATTGTCCTGTAGTTTATTGCCTGCTATTGTCCTGTAGTTTATTGTCTTATATTGTCCTGTAGTTTATTGCCTACTATTGTCCTGTAGGTTATTGTCTACTATTGTAGTTTATTGTGCAGACATTTATTGTCTAGTATTGTCCTGTAGTTTGTTGTCTAGTACTATCCTGTAGTTTATTGTGCAGACATTTATTGTCTAGTATTGTCCTGTAGTTTATTGTCTAGTACTATCCTGTAGTTTATTGTGCAGACATTTATTGTCTAGTATTGTCCTGTAGTTTATTGTCTAGTACTATCCTGTAGTTTATTGTCTGATATTGTGCTGACATTTATTGTCTAGTATTGCCCTGTAGTTTATTGTGTAGTATTGTCCTGTAGTTTATTGTCTGATATTGTCCTAAGTTTATTATCCTGTAGTTTATTGTCTAGTACTGTCCTCTAGTTTATTGACTAGTACTGTCCTGTAGATTATGGTCTAGTATTGTCCTGTAGGTTATTGTCTAGTATTGTCCTGTAGGTTATTGTTTAGTATTTTCCTGTAGGTTATTGTTTAGTATTGTCCTGTAGGTTATTGTTTAGTATTGTCCTGTAGGTTATTGTTTAGTATTTTCCTGTAGGTTATTGTTTAGTATTGTCCTGTAGGTTATTGTTTAGTATTGTCCTGTAGGTTATTGTCTAGTATTGTCCTGTAGGTTATTGTTTAGTATTGTCCTGTAGGTTATTGTTTAGTATTGTCCTGTAGGTTATTGTTTAGTATTGTCCTGTAGGTTATTGTTTAGTATTGTCCTGTAGGTTATTGTTTAGTATTGTCCTGTAGGTTATTGTTTAGTATTGTCCTGTAGGTTATTGTTTAGTATTGTCCTGTAGGTTATTGTTTAGTATTGTCCTGTAGGTTATTGTCTAGTATTGTTCTGTAGGTTATTGTCTAGTATTGTCCTGTAGGTTATTGTTTAGTATTGTCCTGTAGGTTATTGTTTAGTATTGTCCTGTAGGTTATTGTTTAGTATTGTCCTGTAGGTTATTGTCTGGTATTGTCCTGTAGGTTATTGTTTAGTATTGTCCTGTATGTTATTGTTTAGTATTGTCCTGTAGGTTATTGTTTAGTATTGTCCTGTAGGTTATTGTTTAGTATTGTCTTGTAGGTTATTGTTTAGTATTGTCCTGTAGGTTATTGTTTAGTATTGTCCTGTAGGTTATTGTTTAGTATTGTCCTGTAGGTTATTGTTTAGTATTGTTCTGTAGGTTATTGTCTAGTATTGTCCTGTAGGTTATTGTTTAGTATTGTCCTGTAGGTTATTGTTTAGTATTGTCCTGTAGGTTATTGTCTAGTATTGTCCTGTAGGTTATTGTTTAGTATTGTCCTGTAGGTTATTGTTTAGTATTGTCCTGTATGTTATTGTCTACTATTGTTTTGGAGTATTGTTTTACGTTTTTATTTTTGATTGAACGGGATTCTCTTCATTGTTTTTTCTTTGTGTTGTATGCTTTCTTATCGACTTATCTTTTTATTTTGTCTCTCTATCGTTGTCTTTGATGGGTGTTTTATTGTCTGGATGGGTGGGGGAAGGGGAGGGTTGAAAGACTACCTTAGTGCAAGAAGTTACCCTGATTTTAAGACATTTTTGTCACCTAAAGATATGGTTAAAAATTCAAATAGAAACATTATTTTCCTCAAATTAACTCAAAGGGAATGTTGTTTCAATAATCTGAAATACAACTTACAATTCTACACACTAGCCTTGCAGACTAACTAACGCGATGCACTGTGGCTTACCTTCAAATAAGCCCCAGATTTTTTTTGCTACCTCAGCAATGTTCCCTTTTATGTTTGCAATGGCACTCCCACAGATACCTGCCCAGCAACAACAAACAAACAACAATAAATTGATGTGTGTGTGCACGTTTGCTTGTGCATGTGTGTGTCTGTGCATGTGTGCGTCTATGCGTTCCCCACCTTGAAGCAGAACCATGTCCATTTCCATGCTCTTCTCTATCAGAGTCCCGCCTTTAAATTGGCTCCTAAGACAGGAAGTGGGAACGAAAGCGCCCAATCCGGAGAAGCCGCTCTCGTGGGGGGTCATCTCAAACCACACCGCTACAGTTAAAACAGTGGGGGAGAATTGTCTGAAATGACACCCTATTCCCTATATAGTGCACTACTTCTAAACATAGGCCGACTGGGACTCAGACTAATGCCTGGCTTGGTTTTTGGGTGTCTACAGTAGAGTGTTTGTTCATGTTGTATTCATTGTTTAAATTGTTTGTATTGTTGTATTATTCTGGTTCTAAAACTCTTTGAAACAATTGAGACAAAAGCGCTATACAATTCCATTTCATTGATTGATGCTGCATTCACAGTGCACTCGGAACTCATTATATAAAGATGACACCCAAGTTTTCCATTCTGAAAGTATCAGAATCAACCGGTAGGAACCTATATGGGAATTGATTTTATCTCAGAAGTTCTGATTTTCCAAGTTTGCGTGAATGCTGCATAACAGTCACCTTTAGTGTCATCCTGTCTGTAGCAGTCCAGTTCTATGGCGCTGTAGATGGGGTAGGGGTTGATGCTGTCCCTGTGAGCATCGTCAGAGAGACGGCGAGTGTCCATCTGATACAAGAGAGAGATAAAAAGGGGGAAGAGACAGGGGAGAAATAATCAGCTCAACAGAGGCAGAGAAAGATACATACAGGCAAACAGACAGACACAGACACACATGCAAACGCACACATAAACCATACACTAACCTCTTTCATGAAATAGCAGGCAGTGAAGACGCCCCAGAAGTCAGTGAGGCTGAAGTCCTGGTCGCTGTCCTTCCGCAGTGTCAGCCAGTCCATAACCTGCTTCAAGTCCATCGTAGGACCCTCCATCTTCTTTATCACCTCATCACAACGCTTATTCCGCGACCAATCTGGATCGCTGTACAGGGATGACATGCACCTGTGTGTGCGTGTGTGTGTGTGTGTGTGTGTGTGTGTGTGTGTGTGTGTGTGTGTGTGTGTGTGTGTGCGTGTGCGTGTGCGTGTGTGTGTGTGTGTGCATGTGAGAGGGGTGGATGAGGGAGAGAGAGATACCTAATTTATTTCAGCACATTCAAAATGAACTTTACCACTAACAATAATAGTAAATAAGTGTGTGTGTGTGTGTGTGTGTGTGTGTACCAGGTGGTGCCTGACACCCCACACATATAGAGGAGGCTGCCCAGCAGGTTGTCCTGGTCCAGCTGATGCAGAGATCCCAGCATACCCACTGCTGCCCTCTCTCCTCCACCAGACCCCAGCAACGCTATGTTAGGAACATCCTCCTGGGAGATGGGGAGAGAGAGACAGAGAGATCAAATCTAGAGAATTTCACATCATACATTATATAAGAGAGAAGGTGGGGCAGGGCTAACAGGTAGCTGGAGACATGAGGGGGGATCCCTATGTAGATGGATGTGGAGTGAGAGAGAATGAGAGCTTGCACAAGAGAGAGAATGATCAAAAGAAAGAGGAAATTAGACTACCCACTAGTTCACAGTCCATATCCAGACTTTTCAGCCACTCCTTAATCAAAGTCTTCCTCGCCGTCACATATTTTATCTCTTCATCATTGATGGAGTCAGAAAGACGCACAGTCTGACAGAATGAACGAAAGACAGCAAAATGATGTGTACAGGATATTACTTCATAATGATATAGTTTGGTGAACTAAAGTGTTGATAGCTAAAAAAACCACATTTTATTCAATGTCTTTAATTGAGCCAAAACACTTCTAAAGTAACATGGCATTTCATAAAAAGTTATTGTAAGATAAATAACACATAATTCTGACATATTATACTCTCACTTAGTCAGGAAAGTATATTATATTACTTAATTCTGGATGCATATTCATATATATGTATTACAATACAGTTTGGTATGTTACAGACAAATGTCATCGTTATATTGTGTTAACATCAACACAATGAAGTAAGTTTCCTTTCATTATGATTGAATTTGGTGAGTTTAGTATTGACAGCAACAGAAAAGGGTTGTGTTCAATGTATATTTGAGCGATATCAGCAATGCAGTAGCATAGTATTTGACCAGAACCAAACATAATATTGCGTGATTTATTTCAGACAAATGTCCTACTATGTTTTGATGATGAGTTTCTTACCTCAGGAGTATCTGTTTGTTTCAACATTGTTCTCTCCGAGTCCACTAAAACAGATCCTTTAAACACAAACCAATCCCTTGGTTTTTATGCATGTCATAGGGTCAGAAAACTCTCAATAAGATGTTATTTGGGTTAAAGAAATATTATAATACTAATAACAGTACTGTGATAGTCAGTTACTCTCTAAACTCTCAGATTTGGGTCTAAGGAGATATAGGGGTCAGTTGAAACCCAACGATATTCTATAATAGTTTTTGTGTCCTAAACACATCTATCAATGTGACTGCAAAACTAGATGCCAAAAAATCGACTGATTTAAATGAAGGTCACCTGCATCATTCTATTACACAACAATCAACAACATTTATTTATTTATTCAGCACTTTTTACAAAGACAGATTGTCACAAAGGCCATTACAACATGAACAATGTAATATATCTCAACAATAAAATACACAAATGCTACATGCAGTGTTTAGACAGAGAAGTCTTACCAGAGATGTATAGTGTAGTTTAGCAGACTAGTCCAGTCTTAATCTTCACCTCCAGTTGTTGATCTCCACATTCTAGTCCCGTCATCTTATATAGGCCCAGTTACACACACACACACACACACACACACACACACACACACACACACACACACACACACACACACACACACACACACACACACACACACACACACACACACACACACACACACACACACACACACACACACACACACACACACACACACACACACACACACACACACACACCCTTAAGGTTGACAGTTACATAGAATAATGCATGGAAACACTTAACATGCTGCTTTTCTATGGTGGTGAGTATTTCTTTGATGTCAAATCAAATTGTATTAGTCACATGTTGTTGAATTTATTATGGATAAATGAATAAACAATATCCTCATTTTAAATAGAATTGTAACTAGGTAAACTTATACTTTGTTTTATAAGTGATTGACAATATGTGTTCATAAGAAGGGAATGTGTGACACGGACAAGGAGTAATAAAAAGTTAATGAACACCATTCCAACTAGGCAGAAACAAATGGGTTGTGGACTGTGTAAAAACATAAGGTCGTTAGGCTATGGTTGACCCAACTGAAACTTAGCTCTGGGGTTTTTAGACAAGGAAGTGCGTGCATTCCTAGGTTTTCTTTTAATTAAAACTGTCAAATTTTAACTTGTAAGCAGGAATCAGGCGGGTAGAATTAAAGGTCAGATTTGCCAAATGGAGGGTGAGGGAGAGCTTTGTATGCATCTCTGTGTGTGGAGTAAAGGTGGTCTAGAGTTTCTTTCCCCTCTGGCTGCACATTCAACATGCTGGTAGAAATCTGGTAAAACTGATTTAAATTTCCCTGCATTAAAGTCCCCAGTTACTAGGAGCGCCACCTCTGGGTGAGCGATTTATTGTTTCCTTATGGTGAATACAGCTCATTCAATACGGTCTTAGTGCCAGCCTCAGTTTGTGATGGTATGTAGACAGCTACGAAAAATACAGATGAAAACTCTCTAGATAGATATTGTGGTCAACAGCTTGTCATGAGATACTCTACCTCAGGCGAGCAAGAGCTCCAAAATTCCTTAGATATCCTGCACCAGCTGTTGTTTACAAAAATACATAGTCCGCCTCTCCTTGTCTTACCAGACGCCACTGTTCTATCCTGCCGGTACAGCGTATAACCAGCCAGCTGTATGTTGATAATGTTGTAATGTCATCGTTCAGCCACGACTCCGTGAAGCATAAGATATTACAGTTTTGAATGTCCCTTTGGTAGTTTAATCTTCTGTGTAAGTCATCGATTTTATTTTCCAAAGATTACACGTTTGCTGGCAGAATGGAAGGAATTATGTTTTTTGTCGATTACCTACGAATTCTCAGAAGGAAGCCTGCCCTCTGGCCCATTTTTCTCTGCCTTCTCTTCATGCAGATGGGGGGATCTGGACCTGTTCCCGGGAAAGCAGTATATCATTCACATCGGGCTCGTTGGAATCATTAAAGGAAAAAAAGGATTCTGCCAGTCCGTGGTGAGTAATCGCAGTTCTGATGTCCAGAAGTTATTTACAGTCAAAAGAGACGATAGCGGCAACATTATGTACAAAATAAGTTTGGAAAAATGTGTTAAACAAAGCAAAGAAACAAACAAAAAACACAATTGTTTGGGAATACGTGAAACGTCAGCCTTCTTCTCCGACGCCATCTTATCAGTGACATTTTCTTGGGAAACTGGAGTGGTGCTATTTTTAGGGCTTAGATGCTTCAACAGAAAAATACAAATATAAGGCATGAAAGCAAAGTATAACTCAAAAGTGATAGACATTTTTTGGATTCTCCAGTGAATGAAATGAACATCGTCTCAATTGGTTTTCTTGTTTAGACACCATCTTTAATTTTTTTTAACAGTTTATTGGAAGTCCTATAAGAATGTGAGTTAAAGACACTAAACGTATCGTGAAAACATTAACTTCAGAAAGTATTCAGACCAGTTGACTTTATCCATATATTGATACGTTATTCAAAAAGAAAATCCCCTCATCAATCAACACACAATAACCAAAATGACAAAGCAAAAAGCATTTTTTATAAATGTTTGCTAATTTATAAAAAATAAAAAACTGAAATATTACATTTACATAAGTATTCAGATCCTTTACTCAGTACTTTGTTGAAGGACCGTCGGCAGTGATTACAGCCCCGTATCTTCTTGGGTATGACGTTACAAGCTTGGCATACCTGTATTTGGGAAGGTTCTCCCATTCTTCTCTGAAGATCCTCTCAATGTTATGAACTTGAGTGAAGACCCAAACGCGGTTTTAACAGAAAACAGAGTTCTTTAATAAAAAACAAGAATGGCATAAATCCTCTTCCAACGTAGTCAATGGAACAAAAGAACGTAGTATAATGCAGGATGCACCTGCCATGCAGACTCCGACAGGACAGGACAAGGTGGAAGCAAACGAGACGACAGCTTGCTTCTGGCATCAAAAAACACAAACGAGAATCAGACACTGAAAGTAGCAGGAACAGAGAAAGAAATAGAGACCTAATCAGAGGGGGAAGAGAGAACAGGTGGGGAAAGAGAGAATGAGCTAGTTAGGGGAAATGTAGAACAGCTGAGGGATGAGAGACAGAGAAGGTAACCTAAAAAGACCAGCAGAGAGAGAGAATGAAGAGAAAGGACAGGAACAGACATAACAAGACATGACAGTACCCCCCCACTCACCGAGCGCCTCCTGGCGCACTCGAGGAGGAAACCTGGCGGCAACGGAGGAAATCATCGATCAGCGAACGGTCCAGCACGTCCCGAGAGGGAACCCAACTCCTCTCCTCAGGACCGTACCCCTCCCAATCCACTAGGTACTGATGACCACGGCCCCGAGGGCGCATGTCCAAAATCTTACGAACCCTGTAGATGGGTGCGCCTCGACAAGGATGGGGGGGAGGGACGAGCGGGGGCGCGAAGAACGGGCTTAACACAGGAGACATGGAAGACCGGGTGAACGCGACGAAGATAGCGCGGAGAAGAAGTCGCACTGCGACAGGATTAATGACCTGGGAAATACGGAACGGACCAATGAACCGCGGGGCCAACTTGCGAGAAGCTGTCTTAAGGGGAAGGTTCTGAGTGGAGAGCCATACTCTCTGACCGCAACAATATCTAGGACTCTTGGTCCTACGCTTATTAGCGGCCCTCACAGTCTGCGCCCTATTACGGCAAAGTGCCGACCTGACCCCCTTCCAGGTGCGCTCGCAACGCTGGACAAAAGCCTGAGCGGAGGGGACGCAGGACTCGGCGAGCTGAGATGAGAACAGCGGAGGCTGGTACCCGAGGCTACTCTGAAAAGGAGATAGACCGGTAGCAGACGAGGGAAGCGAGTTGTGGGCGTACTCTGCCCAGGGGAGCTGTTCTGACCAAGACGCAGGGTTACGAAAAGAAAGACTGCGTAAAATGCGACCAACAGTCTGATTGGCCCGTTCGGCTTGACCGTTAGACTGGGGATGAAAGCCGGACGAGAGACTGACGGAAGCCCCAATCAAACGGCAAAACTCCCTCCAAAATTGAGACGTGAACTGCGGGCCTCTGTCGGAAACGACGTCAGACGAAAGGCCATGAATTCGGAAAACATTCTCGATAATGATCTGAGCCGTCTCCTTAGCAGAAGGGAGCTTATCGAGAGGAATGAAATGAGCCGCCTTAGATAATCTATCGACAACCGTAAGAATAACTGTCTTCCCCGCTGATGAAGGCAGTCCGGTGATAAAATCTAAAGCGATGTGAGACCACGGTCGAGAGGGAATGGGAAGCGGTCTGAGACGGCCGGCAGGAGGAGAGTTCCCAGATTTAGTCTGCGCGCAGACCGAACAAGCGGCGACAAATCGACGCGCGTCACGTTCCCGAGTGGGCCACCAGAAACGCTGGCGAATGGAAGCGAGCGTACCCCGAACGCCGGGGTGGCCGGCTAACTTGGCAGAGTGGGCCCACTGAAGAACGGCCGGACGAGTAGGAACGGGAACGAACAGAAGGTTCCTAGGGCAAGCTCGCGGCGACGGAGTGTGAGCGAGTGCTTGCTTTACCTGCCTCTCAATTCCCCAGACAGTCAACCCGACAACACGCCTCTCAGGGAGAATCCCATCGGGGTCGGTGGAGACCTCAGAAGAACTGAAGAGACGAGATAAAGCATCAGGTTTGGTGTTTTTGAGCCCGGACGATAAGAAATAACAAACTCGAAACGAGCGAAAAACAGAGCCCAACGAGCCTGACGCGCATTAAGTCGTTTGGCTGAACGGATGTACTCAAGGTTCCTATGGTCAGTCCAAACGACAAAAGGAACGGTCGCCCCCTCCAACCACTGTCGCCATTCGCCTAGGGCTAAGCGGATGGCGAGCAGTTCGCGATTACCAACATCATAGTTACGTTCTGACGGCGATAAGCGATGAGAGAAAAACGCGCAAGGATGGACCTTGCCGTCAGAGAGAGAGCGCTGAGAAAGAATGGCTCCCACGCCCACCTCTGACGCGTCAACCTCAACAACAAACTGTCTAGAGATGTCAGGTGTAACAAGAATAGGTGCGGATGTAAAACGATTCTTAAGAAGATCAAAAGCTCCCTGGGCGGAAACGGACCACTTAAAGCACGTCTTAACAGAAGTAAGGGCTGTGAGAGGAGCTGCCACCTGACCGAAATTACGGATGAAACGACGGTAGAAATTAGCGAAGCCCAGAAAGCGCTGCAGCTCGACGCGTGACTTAGGAACGGGCCAATCAATGACAGCCTGGACCTTAGCGGGATCCATCTTAATGCCCTCAGCGGAAATAACGGAACCGAGAAAAGGGACAGAGGCGGCATGAAAAGTGCACTTCTCAGCCTTCACATAAAGACAGTTCTCCAAAAGGCGCTGGAGGACGCGTCGCACGTGCTGAACATGAATCGAGAGAGACGGTGAAAAAATCAGGATATCATCCATGTAAACGAAAACAAAAATGTTCAGCATGTCTCTCAGGACGTCGTTAACTAGTGCCTGAAAGACAGCTGGAGCGTTAACGAGGCCGAAAGGAAGAACCCGGTATTCAAAGTGCCCTAACGGAGTGTTAAACGCCGTCTTCCACTCGTCCCCCTCCCTGATGCGCACGAGATGGTAGGCGTT
This sequence comes from Oncorhynchus masou masou, assembly GCF_036934945.1. Taxonomy (NCBI): domain Eukaryota; kingdom Metazoa; phylum Chordata; class Actinopteri; order Salmoniformes; family Salmonidae; genus Oncorhynchus; species Oncorhynchus masou. The sequence goes on along the minus strand of NC_088234.1, from coordinate 17,860,041 downwards.
ACGAAGGTCCAATTTGGTGAAAAACCTGGCTCCCTGCAGGATCTCGAAGGCTGAAGACATAAGAGGAAGCGGATAACGATTCTTAACTGTTATGTCATTCAGCCCTCGATAATCCACGCATGGGCGCAGGGACCCGTCCTTCTTCTGAACAAAAAAGAACCCCGCGCCGGCGGGGGAGGAGGAGGAGACTATGGTACCGGCGTCGAGCGAAACCGACAAATAATCCTCGAGAGCCTTACGTTCGGGAGCCGACAGAGAGTATAATCTACCCCGGGGGAGTAGTTCCCGGAAGGAGATCAATACTACAGTCATACGACCGGTGTGGAGGGAGAGAAGTGGCCTTGGAACGACTGAACACCGTGCGCAGATCGTGATACTCCTCCGGCACCCCTGTCAAATCGCCAGGCTCCTCCTGTGAAGAAGAGACAGAGGAAACAGGAGGGATAGCAGACATTAAACAGGTTACATGACAAGAAACATTCCAGGATAGGATAGTATTACTAGACCAATTAATAGAAGGGTTATGGCGCACTAGCCAGGGATGACCCAAAACAACAGGTGTAAAAGGTGAACGAAAAATTAAAAAAGAAATGGTTTCGCTATGATTACCAGAGACAGTGAGGGTTAAAGGCAGCGTCTCACGCTGAATCTTGGGGAGAGAACTACCATCTAAAGCGAACAAGGCCCTGGGCTCCCTAACTGTCTGAGAGGAATGTCATGTTCCCGAGCCCAGGTCTCGTCCATAAAACAGCCCTCCGCCCCAGAGTCTATCAAGGCACTGCAGGAAGCAGATGAACCGGGCCAGCGGAGATGGACCGGAAAGGTAGTGCGTGATCCAGAAGGAGAGGCCTGAGTAGTTGCGCTCACCAGTAGCCCTCCTCTTACTGATGAGCTCTGGCTTTTACTGGACATGAGGTGACAAAATGACCAGCGGAGCCGCAGTAGAGACAGAGGCGATTGGTGATTCTCCGTTCCCTCTCCTTGGCCGAGATGCGAATACCCCCAGCTGCATAGGCTCAGCATCCGAGCCGGCGGAGGAGGGTGGCAGTGATGCGGCAGGTGGCAGTGATGTGGAGAGGGGAGCAACGGAGAACGTGAGCTCCCTTCCACGAGCTCGGCGACGAAGATCAATCCGTCGCTCTATGCGAATAGCGAGAGCTATTAAGGAGTCCAGACTGGAAGGAACCTCCCGGGAGAGGATCTCATCCTTAACCTCGACGTGGAGACCCTCCAGAAAACGAGCGAGCAAAGCCGGCTCGTTCCAGTCACTAGAGGCAGCGAGAGTGCGAAACTCAATAGAATAATCCGTTATGGATCTATTCCCCTGACATAGGGAAGACAGGGCCCTGGAAGCCTCCTCGCCAAAAACAGAACGGTCAAAAACCCGTATCATCTCCTCCTTAAAGTCCTGATACTGGTTAATACACTCAGCCCTCGCCTCCCAGACTGCCGTGCCCCACTCACGCGCCCGTCCGGTAAGGAGAGAAATGACGTAGGCGATGCGGGCTGCGCTCCTGGAGTAGGTGTTGGGCTGGAGAGAGAACACCACATCACACTGAGTGAGGAATGAGCGGCACTCAGTGGGCTCCCCAGAGTAACACGGCGGGTTGTTGATCCTGGGCTCCGGAGACTCGGAAACCCTGGAAGTGGGCGGTGGATCGAGGTGGAGTTGGTGAACCTGTCTTGTGAGGTCGGAGACTTGGACGGCCAGGGTCTCAACGGCATGTTGAGCAGCAGACAATTCCTCCTCGTGTCTGCCTAGCATCGCTCCCTGGATCTCGACGGCGGAGTGAAAAGGGTCCGGAGCCGCTGGGTCCATTCTTGGTCTGATTCTTCTGTTATGAACTTGAGTGAAGACCCAAACGCGGTTTTAACAGAAAACAGAGTTCTTTAATAAAAAACAAGAATGGCATAAATCCTCTTCCAACGTAGTCAATGGAACAAAATAACGTAGTATAATGCAGGATGCACCTGCCATGCAGACTCCGACAGGACAGGACAAGGTGGAAGCAAACGAGACGACAGCTTGCTTCTGGCATCAAAAAACACAAACGAGAATCAGACACTGAAAGTAGCAGGAACAGAGAAAGAAATAGAGACCTAATCAGAGGGGGAAGAGAGAACAGGTGGGGAAAGAGAGAATGAGCTAGTTAGGGGAAATGTAGAACAGCTGAGGGATGAGAGACAGAGAAGGTAACCTAAAAAGACCAGCAGAGAGAGAGAATGAAGAGAAAGGACAGGAACAGACATAACAAGACATGACACTCAAGCTCTGTCGCTGCACAGCTTTTTTCAAGTCTCTCCAGAGATGTTCAATCAGGTTTATGTCCGGCCTATGGCTGGGCCGCTCAGAGACTTGTCCCAAAGTCACTCCTGCGTTGTCTTGTCTGTGTGCTTAGGGTCGTTGTACTGTTGGAAGGAGAACCTTCACCCTGGTCTGAGGTCCTGAGAGCTCTGGAGCAGGTTTTCATAAAGGATCTCTCTGTACTTTTCTCTGTTCATCTTTGCCTCGATCCTGAGTATTCTCCCAGTCCCTGCTGCTGAAAAACATCCCACAGCATGATTCTTCCACCACCGTGCATCACCGTAGGGATGGTGCTCGGTTTCCTCCAGACGTGATGCTTGGCATTCAGGCCAACGACTTCAATCTTGGTTTCATCCAATCAAAGAATCTTGTTTCTCATGATCCGAGAGTCTTTAGCTGACTTTTTGGCAAACTCTAAGCGGTTTGTCATGTGCCTTTTACTGAGGAGTGGCTTCCGTCTGACCACTCTACCATAAAGGCCTGATTGTCCTTCTGGAAGGTTCTCCCATCTCCACAGAGTAACTCTACCGCTCTGTCAGAGTGACCATCAGGTTCTTGGTCACCTCCCTGACCAAGGCCCTTCTCTCCCGATTGCTCAGTTTGGCCGGGCGGAAAGCTCTTGGAAGAGTCTTCTAAACGTCTTCCATTTAAGAATGATGGAGGCCACTGTGTTCTTGGGGACCTTCAATGCTGCAGAGACGTTTTGGTGCCCTTCCCCAGATCTGTGTCTCAACACAATCCTGTTTCGGAGCTCTATGGACAATTCCTTCGACCTCATGGCTTTGTTTTTGCTCTGACATGCACGGTCAACTGTGGGATATTATATAGACAGGTTTGTGCCTTTCCAAATCATGTCCAATCAATTGAAATGACCACAGGTGGACTCCATTTCATGGATGAAAAAACTGTTTTTGCTTTGTCATTATTGGGTATTGGGTGTAGATTGCTGAGGATTTGTATTTATTTAATACATTTTAAAATAAGGCTGTAACGTGACAAAATGTGGCAAAGGTCAAGGTGTCTGAATGTTTCTGAAAGCAACGTATCTACATGTATCAAGCTTGTGTGATTTTTGCGGTAAAATCCAGACTTTTATGGCCATTTGGGAATGTCTATTAAACTCGCTTTTGTTTTTACGGACTCTTTTCATCAGTGTTGTTTTACTTAAGGTCCTTAATTAGGTTAATTGTTGATTGAGGATTTTTAGCATCTAGTTAGCCTTTTACCTCATTGGGCTGAATCAGGGCCACACAGAGTGTTTCTTGGTAACTACTTTGAAACAAAAGTATACACCTCACACACATGGTTGGTGGCTTTAAAAAAAAGAAGACACCTGTATCATGTCAGATATAGAGTTGAAATGTGTTCAATATTACGTTTGCATCCCAATATTACACTGTATACATCACAGAAGACTGAAATATAACATAACCATTTAAAATAGAAATACCAGATCTTCAACAGGTTTTTTTTTTAAATGCCCCCGCTCCCAGTGAAAGTTGCGGCCTTGACTCTGAATATTTCCACTAAACTGTCAATCCTTATTGCTTGGGCTTAGATAACATCACCTAGCTGTGTTTAGCCTATTCGATAAGGTTGATCTGCCTTTTTCAGGCCCCCTTGAACTGATACAAGTAATGATCAACTGTTCTTGGGATAAACAAATTCATCTGAGTATTAGTGTAAGGGCGGAGTGGGATTGTAGTTTCAACACTGAACAGAATAGCTAAAGACTAGAAGCTAAGGTTTTACACATTACATTTTGGAGTCGCCAACAGCCGACAGGAGACATTCTAAAACTGGGTAGTTCAGATCAATAAAATTACTTTCTAAAACTGTCAAAAACCATTGCATCTTGTCTTGGCTGTTGTATCTATACTCGGCTTGAAGGGACATGCTTTTTGGCTCCAGGTAAAACTTGTTTTCCTTTAAGTTTAGATATGAATACACATTAACAGACACACAACACCTCTAACTGTTGTATCTCCTCCTCCTCCTCCTCTTCCTCCTCCCTTTTCCATAGAACCCTTCCAACTTATCAACACACTCCTCTGTTTAATTTCCTCCTCCTCCCTCTTCCAGAGAACTATTCTACCTTATCAGCACACACCTCTGTTTAATTTCTTCCTCTTCCAGAGAACCCTTCTACCTTATCAGCACACACCTCTGTTTCATTTCTTCCTCTTCCCTCTTCCAGAGAACCCTTCTACCTTATCAGCACACACCTCTGTTTCATTTCTTCCTCCTCCCTCTTCCAGAGAACTATTCTAAAAGGCAAGGGGCATAACTAGTCAGTTGTACAACTGAATGCGTTCAACAAAAAATTTTCATCTGCATTTAACCCAACCCAGATGCGGGCTGCTACCTAAATCAATGTCCACAGTGCAGATGTTGTTGGGGGTTATCTGCCTTGCTCAACAGCAGAACAGCAGATTTGTCCACCTTGCCGGCTCTGGGATTGAAACCAGCGACCTTTCGGTTACTGTCCCAACGCTCTGCCTTATCGTCCCACAAAATCTATGTTGTATTTGCTCCTCCCTCCTTTATCCTTAGCTATCAACACTTTACTTCACCAGATGGTATCACCATGAAATAATATACTTTTTCTGTGTCACTACTTCAATGATGAAGAGAGAAAATACGTAACGGAGAGGAATCGATTGTGTACTAGTGGGTCGTCCTGCCTTATCTTTTCACCACACAACACAATGATGACAAGGGTAAATGTGTTATTTTATGGTTAAGACCAGGGTTGGGGTAAATTCCATTTCAATTTAGGATATTTTTTTCCAAATACTTTTTACGTAAAACGTCACGTATAAGTACGTCTAATGTATTATCAGTTATTATTATTTGTTCAAGTATCCAAGCAAATGATGAATCATCAGATGATCTGTTTAGTAAAAGGTATGTATTTATGGAAGCAGTGAAATACTCAAAGAGTAAGAAATACTTTCATAGTGCAAAAGTCTATCATGGCTGACTAGACATTCTTTATCCCAACAACATTTAGGGCAAGTGATTAAAAACAACACTAGCTTTCAGTGCAGTAACCTACAGAAGAGCATGGGAGAGAAACAACAGACATTCATTATTCAGTGAGAGGTGTTTAAACAATACATTTCCATCCAGTGAAAAGTGTTTGAACCATACATTTCCATTTGGTGAAAGGTGTTTGAACCATACATTTCCATTCAGTGAAAGGTGTTTGAACCATACATTTCCATTCAGTGAAAGGTGTTTGAACCATACATTTCCATTCAGTGAAAGGTGTTTGAACCATACATTTCCATTCAGTGAAAGGTGTTTGAACCATACATTTCCATTCAGTGAAAGGTGTTTGAACCATACATTTCCATTCAGTGAAAGGTGTTTGAACCATACATTTCCATTCAGTGAAAGGTGTTTGAACCATACATTTCCATTCAGTGAAAGGTGTTTGAACCATACATTTCCATTCAGTGAAAGGTGTTTGAACCATACATTTCCATCAAGTGAAAAGTGTTTGAACCATACATTTCCATCCAGTAAAAGGTGTTTGAACCATACATTTCCATGGAGTAAAAGGTGTTTGAACCATACATTTCCATGGACTAAAAGGTTTTTGAACCATAGATTTCCATTCAGTAAAAGGTGTTTGAACCATACATTTCCATTCAGTAAAAGTGTTTGATCCATACATTTCCATTCAGTAAAAGGTGTTTGAACCATAGATTTCCATTCAGTAAAAGTGTTTGATCCATACATTTCCATTCAGTAAAAGGTGTTTGATCCATACATTTCCATTCAGTAAAAGGTGTTTGTACCATGTCGTAGAATTACAACATTATGTTAATCACATTACTTTAATATTAGAATGTGTTCCTATATGAGTACATTCACATATCTTGTTCTTCTGACAGTAGATATTTGATGGCTTGGTGATAACCTAAGGACTGCATTTGATTTTATGGGGCGGCAGGTTAGCCTAGTGGTTAGAGCATTGGACTAGTAACAGAAAGGTTGCATGTTCGAATCCCCGAGCTCACAAGGTACATATCTGTATTTCTGCCCCTGAACAGGCAGTTAACCCACTGTTCCTAGACAGATTGAAAATAAGAATTTGTTCTTAACTGACTTGCCTAGTCAAATAAAATAAAAATGAGAGCCTGTTGTTGCCAGGGAGAACAGATCTCCAGTTTATTTATCCCATATGGCAGATTAATCCTGGCCTCCATCATTCTGAGGGAAGGGCTTGTTGCATTAGTATTTCTGTATAAACCTATACATCTTGATGTCTGTTGCATAAGAGCACAATGTATCTTTGTATAATTTCTAAACAAATCAAATCAAATTGGTCACATACACATGGTTAGCAAATGTTAATGCAAGTGTAGCGAAATGCTTGTGCTTCTAGTTCCGACAGTTCAGCAATAACTAACATGTAATCTAACAATTCCCCAACAACTACCTAATTCACACAAATCTGAGTAAAGAAATGGAATAAGAATATATACATATAAATATATGGGTGAGCAGTGACAGAGCGGCAGAGGCAAGATACAATAGATGGTATAAAATACAATATATACGTATGAGATGAGTAATTCAAGATTTGTAAACATTATGGAAGTGACTAGAGATCCATTAATTAAAGTGGACAATGATTTTAAGTCTGTATGAAGGCAACAGACTATCTGTGTTAGTGATGGCTAAACATACCAGATAGTAACAGGTGACTGAATAAACTGAACAAAGCACCATTATAGAGCTGTGATAACTAGAATACAGCCTGTCTGGAACCACAGATACTGTAGATGACTCTGGCACAGGACTGAGTGACTCTCTGTGTGTGTGTGTGTGTGTGTGTGTGTGTGTGTGTGTGTGTGTGTGTGTGTGTGTGTGTGTGTGTGTGTGTGTGTGTGTGTGTGTGTGTGTGTGTGTGTGTGTGTGTGTGTGTGTGTGTGTGTCTGTGTGTCTGTGTGTCTGTGTCTGTGTCTGTGTCTGTGTCTGTGTCTGTCTGTGTGTGTGTGTGTGTGTGTGTGTGTGTGTGTGTGTGTGTGTGTCCTGCTCCCATTTTGACCACACCGGTCTGGTTCCTCAATCAGTCATAATAATAGCAGTAACTCTGATCCCACTCAGTCATAATACTAGTAGTAACTCTGATCCCACTCAGTCATAATAATAGCAGTAACTCTGATCCCACTCAGTCATAATAATAGTAGTAACTCTGATCCCACTCAGTCATAATAATAGTAGTAACTCTGATCCCACTCAGTCATAATAATAGTAGTAACTCTGATCCCACTCAGTCATAATAATAGTAGTAACTCTGATCCCACTCAGTCATAATAATCGTAGTAACTCTGATCCCACTCAGTCATAATAATAGCAGTAACTCTGAACCCACTCAGGCATAATAATAGTAGTAACTCTGATCCCACTCAGTCATAATAACAGTAGTAACTCTGATCCCACTCAGTCATAATAATAGTAGTAACTCTGATCCCACTCAGTCATAATAATAGTAGTAACTCTGATCCCACTCAGTCATAATAATAGTAGTAACTCTGATCCCACTCAGTCATAATAATAGTAGTAACTCTGATCCCACTCAGTCATAATAATAGTAGTAACTCTGATCCCACTCAGTCATAATAATCGTAGTAACTCTGATCCCACTCAGTCATAATAATAGCAGTAACTCTGATCCCACTCAGTCATAATAATAGTAGTAACTCTGATCCCACTCAGTCATAATAATAGTGTAACTCTGATCCCACTCAGTCATAATAATAGTAGTAACTCTGATCCCACTCAGTCATAATAATAGTAGTAACTCTGATCCCACTCAGTCATAATAATAGTAGTAACTCTGATCCCACTCAGTCATAATAATCGTAGTAACTCTGATCCCACTCAGTCATAATAATAGCAGTAACTCTGATCCCACTCAGTCATAATAATAGTAGTAACTCTGATCCCACTCAGTCATAATAATAGTGTAACACTGATCCCACTCAGTCATAATAATAGTAGTAACTCTGATCCCACTCAGTCATAATAATAGTAGTAACTCTGATCCCACTCAGTCATAATAATAGTATTAACTCTGATCCCACTCAGTCATAATAATAGTAGTAACTCTGATCCCACTCAGTCATAATAATAGTAGTAACTCAGTCATAATAATAGTAGTAACTCTGATCCCACTCAGTCATAATAATAGTAGTAACTCAGTAATAATAATAGTAGTAATTCTGATCCCACTCAGTCATAATAATTGTAGTAACTCTGATCCCACTCAGTCATAATAATTGTAGTAACTCTGATCCCACTCAGTCATAATAATAGTAGTAACTCTGATCCCACTCAGTCATAATAATAGTAGTAACTCTGATCCCACTCAGTCATAATAATAGTAGTAACTCTGATCCCACTCAGTCATAATAATAGTAGTAACTCAGTAATAATAATCGTAGTAATTCTGATCCCACTCAGTCATAATAATTGTAGTAACTCTGATCCCACTCAGTCATAATAATAGTAGTAACTCTGATCCCACTCAGTCATAATAATAGTAGTAACTCTGATCCCACTCAGTCATAAAAATAGTAGTAATTCTGATCCCACTCAGTCATAATAATAGTAGTAACTCTGATCCCACTCAGTCATAATAATAGTAGTAACTCTGATCCCACTCAGTCATAAAAATAGTAGTAACTCTGATCCCACTCAGTCATAATAATAGTAGTAACTCTGATCCCACTCAGTCATAATAATAGTAGTACCTCTGATCCCACTCAGTCATAATAATAGTAGTAACTCTGATCCCACTCAGTCATAATAATAGTAGTAATTTTAATCCCACTCAGTCATAATAATAGTAGTAACTCTGATCCCACTCAGTCATAAAAATAGTAGTAATACTGATCACACTCAGTCATAATAATAGTAGTAACTCAGTAATAATAATAGTAGTAACTCTGATCCCACTCAGTCATAATAATAGTAGTAACTCAGTCATAATAATAGTAGTAACTCTGATCCCACTCAGTCATAATAATAGTAGTAACTCAGTAATAATAATAGTAGTAATTCTGATCCCACTCAGTCATAATAATTGAAGTAACTCTGATCCCACTCAGTCATAATAATAGTAGTAACTCTGATCCCACTCAGTCATAATAATAGTAGTAACTCTGATCCCACTCAGTCATAATAATAGCAGTAACTCTGATCCCACTCAGTCATAATAATAGTGTAACTCTGATCCCACTCAGTCATAATAATAGTAGTAACTCTGATCCCACTCAGTCATAATAATAGTAGTAACTCTGATCCCACTCAGTCATAATAATAGTAGTAACTCTGATCCCACTCAGTCATAAAAATAGTAGTAATTCTGATCCCACTCAGTCATAATAATAGTAGTAACTCTGATCCCACTCAGTCATAATAATAGTAGTAACTCTGATCCCACTCAGTCATAATAATAGTAGTAACTCAGTCATAATAATAGTAGTAACTCTGATCCCACTCAGTCATAATAATAGTAGTAACTCAGTCATAATAATAGTAGTAACTCTGATCCCACTCAGTCATAATAATAGTAGTAACTCAGTAATAATAATAGTAGTAATTCTGATCCCACTCAGTCATAATAATAGTAGTAACTCTGATACCACTCAGTCATAATAATAGTAGTAACTCTGATCCCACTCAGTCATAATAATAGTAGAAACTCTGATCCCACTCAGTCATAATAATAGTAGTAACTCTGATCCCACTCAGTCATAATAATAGTAGTAACTCTGATCCCACTCAGTCATAATAATAGTAGTAACTCTGATCCCACTCAGTCATAATAATAGTAGTAACTCTGATCCCACTCAGTCATAATAATAGTAGTAACTCTGATCCCACTCAGTCATAATAATAGTAGTAACTCTGATCCCACTCAGTCATAATAATAGTAGTAACTCTGATCCCACTCAGTCATAAAAATAGTAGTAATTCTGATCCCACTCAGTCATAATAATAGTAGTAATTTTGATCCCACTCAGTCATAATAATAGTAGTAACTCTGATCCCACTCAGTCATAAAAATAGTAGTAATACTGATCACACTCAGTCATAACAATAGTAGTAACTCTGATCCCACTCAGTCATAATAATAGTAGTAACTCTGATCCCACTCAGTCATTATAATAGTAGTAACTCTGATCCCACTCAGTCATAATAATAGTAGTAACTCTGATCCCACTCAGTCATAATATTAGTAGTAACTCTGATCCCACTCAGTCATAATAATAGTAGTAACTCTGATCCCACTCAGTCATAATAATAGTAGTAACTCAGTAATAATAATCGTAGTAATTCTGATCCCACTCAGTCATAATAATTGTAGTAACTCTGATCCCACTCAGTCATAATAATAGTAGTAACTCTGATCCCACTCAGTCATAATAATAGTAGTAACTCTGATCCCACTCAGTCATAAAAATAGTAGTAATTCTGATCCCACTCAGTCATAATAATAGTAGTAACTCTGATCCCACTCAGTCATAATAATAGTAGTAACTCTGATCCCACTCAGTCATAATAATAGTAGTAACTCAGTCATACTAATAGTAGTAACTCTGATCCCACTCAGTCATAATAATAGTAGTCACTCAGTCATAATAATAGTAGTAACTCTGATCCCACTCAGTCATAATAATAGTAATAACTCAGTAATAATAATAGTAGTAATTCTGATCCCACTCAGTCATAATAATAGTAGTAACTCTGATACCACTCAGTCATAATAATAGTAGTATCTCTGATCCCACTCAGTCATAATAATAGTAGTAACTCTGATCCCACTCAGTCATAATAATAGTAGTAACTCTGATCCCACTCAGTCATAATAATAGTAGTAACTCTGATCCCACTCAGTCATAATAATAGTAGTAACTCTGATCCCACTCAGTCATAATAATAGTAGTAACTCTGATCCCACTCAGTCATAATAATAGTAGTAACTCTGATCCCACTCAGTCATAATAATAGTAGTAACTCTGATCCCACTCAGTCATAAAAATAGTAGTAATTCTGATCCCACTCAGTCATAATAATAGTAGTAACTCTGATCCCACTCAGTCATAATAATAGTAGTAACTCTGATCCCACTCAGTCATAATAATAGTAGTAACTCAGTCATACTAATAGTAGTAACTCTGATCCCACTCAGTCATAATAATAGTAGTAACTCAGTCATAATAATAGTAGTAACTCTGATCCCACTCAGTCATAATAATAGTAGTAACTCAGTAATAATAATAGTAGTAATTCTGATCCCACTCAGTCATAATAATAGTAGTAACTCTGATACCACTCAGTCATAATAATAGTAGTAACTCTGATCCCACTCAGTCATAATAATAGTAGTAACTCTGATCCCACTCAGTCATAATAATAGTAGTAATTCTGATCCCACTCAGTCATAATAATAGTAGTAACTCTGATCCCACTCAGTCATAATAATAGTAGTAACTCTGATCCCACTCAGTCATAATAATAGTAGTAACTCTGATTCCACTCAGTCATAATAATAGTAGAACTCTGATCCCACTCAGTCATAATAATAGTTGTAATTCTGATCCCACTCAGTCATAATAATAGTAGTATCTCCGATCCCACTCAGTCATAATAATAGTAGTAACTCTGATCCCACTCAGTCATAATAATAGTAGTAACTCTGATCCCACTCAGTCATAATAATAGTAGTAACTCAGTCATAATAATAGTAGTAACTCTGATCCCACTCAGTCATAATAATAGTAGTAACTCTGATCCCACTCAGTCATAATAATAGTAGTAACTCTGATCCCACTCAGTCATAAAAATAGTAGTAATTCTGATCCCACTCAGTCATAATAATAGTAGTAATTTTGATCCCACTCAGTCATAATAATAGTAGTAACTCTGATCCCACTCAGTCATAAAAATAGTAGTAATACTGATCACACTCAGTCATAACAATAGTAGTAATTTTGATCCCACTCAGTCATAATAATAGTAGTAACTCTGATCCCACTCAGTCATAAAAATAGTAGTAATACTGATCACACTCAGTCATAACAATAGTAGTAACTCTGATCCCACTCAGTCATAATAATAGTAGTAACTCTGATCCCACTCAGTCATAATAATAGTAGTAACTCAGTCATACTAATAGTAGTAACTCTGATCCCACTCAGTCATAATAATAGTAGTCACTCAGTCATAATAATAGTAGTAACTCTGATCCCACTCAGTCATAATAATAGTAATAACTCAGTAATAATAATAGTAGTAATTCTGATCCCACTCAGTCATAATAATAGTAGTAACTCTGATACCACTCAGTCATAATAATAGTAGTATCTCTGATCCCACTCAGTCATAATAATAGTAGTAACTCTGATCCCACTCAGTCATAATAATAGTAGTAACTCTGATCCCACTCAGTCATAATAATAGTAGTAACTCTGATCCCACTCAGTCATAATAATAGTAGTAACTCTGATCCCACTCAGTCATAATAATAGTAGTAACTCTGATCCCACTCAGTCATAATAATAGTAGTAACTCTGATCCCACTCAGTCATAATAATAGTAGTAACTCTGATCCCACTCAGTCATAAAAATAGTAGTAATTCTGATCCCACTCAGTCATAATAATAGTAGTAACTCTGATCCCACTCAGTCATAATAATAGTAGTAACTCTGATCCCACTCAGTCATAATAATAGTAGTAACTCAGTCATACTAATAGTAGTAACTCTGATCCCACTCAGTCATAATAATAGTAGTAACTCAGTCATAATAATAGTAGTAACTCTGATCCCACTCAGTCATAATAATAGTAGTAACTCAGTAATAATAATAGTAGTAATTCTGATCCCACTCAGTCATAATAATAGTAGTAACTCTGATACCACTCAGTCATAATAATAGTAGTAACTCTGATCCCACTCAGTCATAATAATAGTAGTAACTCTGATCCCACTCAGTCATAATAATAGTAGTAATTCTGATCCCACTCAGTCATAATAATAGTAGTAACTCTGATCCCACTCAGTCATAATAATAGTAGTAACTCTGATCCCACTCAGTCATAATAATAGTAGTAACTCTGATTCCACTCAGTCATAATAATAGTAGGAACTCTGATCCCACTCAGTCATAATAATAGTTGTAATTCTGATCCCACTCAGTCATAATAATAGTAGTATCTCCGATCCCACTCAGTCATAATAATAGTAGTAACTCTGATCCCACTCAGTCATAATAATAGTAGTAACTCTGATCCCACTCAGTCATAATAATAGTAGTAACTCAGTCATAATAATAGTAGTAACTCTGATCCCACTCAGTCATAATAATAGTAGTAACTCAGTAATAATAATAGTAGTAATTCTGATCCCACTCAGTCATAATAATTGTAGTAACTCTGATCCCACTCAGTCATAATAATAGTAGTAACTCTGATCCCACTCAGTCATAATAATAGTAGTAACTCTGATCCCACTCAGTCATAATAACAGCAGTAACTCTGATCCCACTCAGTCATAATAATAGTGTAACTCTGATCCCACTCAGTCATAATAATAGTAGTAACTCTGATCCCACTCAGTCATAATAATAGTAGTAACTCAGATCCCACTCAGTCATAATAATAGTAGTAACTCAGTAATAATAATAGTAGTAACTCTGATCCCACTCAGTCATAATAATAGTAGTAACTCTGATCCCACTCAGTCATAATAATAGTAGTAACTCTGATCCCACTCAGTCATAATAATAGCAGTAACTCTGATCCCACTCAGTCATAATAATAGTGTAACTCTGATCCCACTCAGTCATAATAATAGTAGTAACTCTGATCCCACTCAGTCATAAAAATAGTAGTAATTCTGATCCCACTCAGTCATAATAATAGTAGTAACTCTGATCCCACTCAGTCATAATAATAGTAGTAACTCTGATCCCACTCAGTCATAATAATAGTAGTAACTCAGTCATAATAATAGTAGTAACTCTGATCCCACTCAGTCATAATAATAGTAGTAACTCAGTCATAATAATAGTAGTAACTCTGATCCCACTCAGTCATAATAATAGTAGTAACTCAGTAATAATAATAGTAGTAATTCTGATCCCACTCAGTCATAATAATAGTAGTAACTCTGATCCCACTCAGTCATAATAATAGTAGTAACTCTGATCCCACTCAGTCATAATAATAGTAGTAACTCTGATCCCACTCAGTCATAATAATAGTAGTAACTCTGATCCCACTCAGTCATAATAATAGTAGTAACTCTGATCCCACTCAGTCATAAAAATAGTAGTAATTCTGATCCCACTCAGTCATAATAATAGTAGTAACTCTGATCCCACTCAGTCATAATAATAGTAGTAACTCTGATCCCACTCAGTCATAATAATAGTAGTAACTCAGTCATACTAATAGTAGTAACTCTGATCCCACTCAGTCATAATAATAGTAGTCACTCAGTCATAATAATAGTAGTAACTCTGATCCCACTCAGTCATAATAATAGTAATAACTCAGTAATAATAATAGTAGTAATTCTGATCCCACTCAGTCATAATAATAGTAGTAACTCTGATACCACTCAGTCATAATAATAGTAGTATCTCTGATCCCACTCAGTCATAATAATAGTAGTAACTCTGATCCCACTCAGTCATAATAATAGTAGTAACTCTGATCCCACTCAGTCATAATAATAGTAGTAACTCTGATCCCACTCAGTCATAATAATAGTAGTAACTCTGATCCCACTCAGTCATAATAATAGTAGTAACTCTGATCCCACTCAGTCATAATAATAGTAGTAACTCTGATCCCACTCAGTCATAATAATAGTAGTAACTCTGATCCCACTCAGTCATAAAAATAGTAGTAATTCTGATCCCACTCAGTCATAATAATAGTAGTAACTCTGATCCCACTCAGTCATAATAATAGTAGTAACTCTGATCCCACTCAGTCATAATAATAGTAGTAACTCAGTCATACTAATAGTAGTAACTCTGATCCCACTCAGTCATAATAATAGTAGTAACTCAGTCATAATAATAGTAGTAACTCTGATCCCACTCAGTCATAATAATAGTAGTAACTCAGTAATAATAATAGTAGTAATTCTGATCCCACTCAGTCATAATAATAGTAGTAACTCTGATACCACTCAGTCATAATAATAGTAGTAACTCTGATCCCACTCAGTCATAATAATAGTAGTAACTCTGATCCCACTCAGTCATAATAATAGTAGTAATTCTGATCCCACTCAGTCATAATAATAGTAGTAACTCTGATCCCACTCAGTCATAATAATAGTAGTAACTCTGATCCCACTCAGTCATAATAATAGTAGTAACTCTGATTCCACTCAGTCATAATAATAGTAGGAACTCTGATCCCACTCAGTCATAATAATAGTTGTAATTCTGATCCCACTCAGTCATAATAATAGTAGTATCTCCGATCCCACTCAGTCATAATAATAGTAGTAACTCTGATCCCACTCAGTCATAATAATAGTAGTAACTCTGATCCCACTCAGTCATAATAATAGTAGTAACTCAGTCATAATAATAGTAGTAACTCTGATCCCACTCAGTCATAATAATAGTAGTAACTCTGATCCCACTCAGTCATAATAATAGTAGTAACTCTGATCCCACTCAGTCATAAAAATAGTAGTAATTCTGATCCCACTCAGTCATAATAATAGTAGTAATTTTGATCCCACTCAGTCATAATAATAGTAGTAACTCTGATCCCACTCAGTCATAAAAATAGTAGTAATACTGATCACACTCAGTCATAACAATAGTAGTAACTCTGATCCCACTCAGTCATAATAATAGTAGTAACTCTGATCCCACTCAGTCATTATAATAGTAGTAACTCTGATCCCACTCAGTCATAATAATAGTAGTAACTCTGATCCCACTCAGTCATAATATTAGTAGTAACTCTGATCCCACTCAGTCATAATAATAGTAGTAACTCTGATCCCACTCAGTCATAATAATAGTAGTAACTCAGTAATAATAATCGTAGTAATTCTGATCCCACTCAGTCATAATAATTGTAGTAACTCTGATCCCACTCAGTCATAATAATAGTAGTAACTCTGATCCCACTCAGTCATAATAATAGTAGTAACTCTGATCCCACTCAGTCATAAAAATAGTAGTAATTCTGATCCCACTCAGTCATAATAATAGTAGTAACTCTGATCCCACTCAGTCATAATAATAGTAGTAACTCTGATCCCACTCAGTCATAATAATAGTAGTAACTCAGTCATACTAATAGTAGTAACTCTGATCCCACTCAGTCATAATAATAGTAGTCACTCAGTCATAATAATAGTAGTAACTCTGATCCCACTCAGTCATAATAATAGTAATAACTCAGTAATAATAATAGTAGTAATTCTGATCCCACTCAGTCATAATAATAGTAGTAACTCTGATACCACTCAGTCATAATAATAGTAGTATCTCTGATCCCACTCAGTCATAATAATAGTAGTAACTCTGATCCCACTCAGTCATAATAATAGTAGTAACTCTGATCCCACTCAGTCATAATAATAGTAGTAACTCTGATCCCACTCAGTCATAATAATAGTAGTAACTCTGATCCCACTCAGTCATAATAATAGTAGTAACTCTGATCCCACTCAGTCATAATAATAGTAGTAACTCTGATCCCACTCAGTCATAATAATAGTAGTAACTCTGATCCCACTCAGTCATAAAAATAGTAGTAATTCTGATCCCACTCAGTCATAATAATAGTAGTAACTCTGATCCCACTCAGTCATAATAATAGTAGTAACTCTGATCCCACTCAGTCATAATAATAGTAGTAACTCAGTCATACTAATAGTAGTAACTCTGATCCCACTCAGTCATAATAATAGTAGTAACTCAGTCATAATAATAGTAGTAACTCTGATCCCACTCAGTCATAATAATAGTAGTAACTCAGTAATAATAATAGTAGTAATTCTGATCCCACTCAGTCATAATAATAGTAGTAACTCTGATACCACTCAGTCATAATAATAGTAGTAACTCTGATCCCACTCAGTCATAATAATAGTAGTAACTCTGATCCCACTCAGTCATAATAATAGTAGTAATTCTGATCCCACTCAGTCATAATAATAGTAGTAACTCTGATCCCACTCAGTCATAATAATAGTAGTAACTCTGATCCCACTCAGTCATAATAATAGTAGTAACTCTGATTCCACTCAGTCATAATAATAGTAGGAACTCTGATCCCACTCAGTCATAATAATAGTTGTAATTCTGATCCCACTCAGTCATAATAATAGTAGTATCTCCGATCCCACTCAGTCATAATAATAGTAGTAACTCTGATCCCACTCAGTCATAATAATAGTAGTAACTCTGATCCCACTCAGTCATAATAATAGTAGTAACTCAGTCATAATAATAGTAGTAACTCTGATCCCACTCAGTCATAATAATAGTAGTAACTCAGTAATAATAATAGTAGTAATTCTGATCCCACTCAGTCATAATAATTGTAGTAACTCTGATCCCACTCAGTCATAATAATAGTAGTAACTCTGATCCCACTCAGTCATAATAATAGTAGTAACTCTGATCCCACTCAGTCATAATAACAGCAGTAACTCTGATCCCACTCAGTCATAATAATAGTAGTAACTCTGATCCCACTCAGTCATAATAATAGTAGTAACTCTGATCCCACTCAGTCATAATAATAGTAGTAACTCAGATCCCACTCAGTCATAATAATAGTAGTAACTCTGATCCCACTCAGTCATAATAATAGTAGTAACTCTGATCCCACTCAGTCATAATAATAGTAGTAACTCTGATCCCACTCAGTCATAATAATAGTAGTAACTCTGATCCCACTCAGTCATAATAATAGCAGTAACTCTGATCCCACTCAGTCATAATAATAGTAGTAACTCTGATCCCACTCAGTCATAATAATAGTAGTAACTCTGATCCCACTCAGTCATAATAATAGTAGTAACTCTGATCCCACTCAGTCATAATAATATTAGTAACTCTGATCCCACTCAGTCATAATAATAGTAGTAACTCTGATCCCACGCAGTCATAATAATAGCAGTAACTCTGATCCCACTCAGTGATAATAATAGTAGTAACTCTGATCCCACTCAGTCATAATAATAGTAGTAACTCTGATCCCACTCAGTCATAATAATAGTAGTAACTCTGATCCCACTCAGTCATAATAATAGTAGTAACTCTGATCCCACTCAGTCATAACAATAGTAGTACCTCTGATCCCACTCAGTCATAATAATAGTAGTAACTCTGATCCCACTCAGTCATAATAATAGTAGTAATTTTGATCCCACTCAGTCATAATAATAGTAGTAACTCTGATCCCACTCAGTCATAAAAATAGTAGTAATACTGATCACACTCAGTCAAAACAATAGTAGTAACTCAGTAATAATAATAGTAGTAACTCTGATCCCACTCCGTCATAATAATAGTAGTAACTCAGTCATAATAATAGTAGTAACTCTGATCCCACTCAGTCATAATAATAGTAGTAACTCAGTAATAATAATAGTAGTAATTCTGATCCCACTCAGTCATAATAATTGTAGTAACTCTGATCCCACTCAGTCAGAATAATAGTAGTAACTCTGATCCCACTCAGTCATAATAATAGTAGTAACTCTGATCCCACTCAGTCATAATAATAACTCTGATCCCACTCAGTCATAATAATAGTGTAACTCTGATCCCACTCAGTCATAATAATAGTAGTAACTCTGATCCCACTCAGTCATAATAATAGTAGTAACTCTGATTCCACTCAGTCATAATAATAGTAGGAACTCTGATCCCACTCAGTCATAATAATAGTAGTAATTCTGATCCCACTCAGTCATAATAATAGTAGTATCTCCGATCCCACTCAGTCATAATAATAGTAGTAACTCTGATCCCACTCAGTCATAATAATAGTAGTAACTCTGATCCCACTCAGTCATAATAATAGTAGTAACTCTGATCCCACTCAGTCATAATAATAGTAGTAACTCTGATCCCACTCAGTCATAAAAATAGTAGTAACTCTGATCCCACTCAGTCATAATAATAGTAGTAACTCTGATCCCACTCAGTCATAATAATAGTAGTAACTCAGTCATAATAATAGTAGTAACTCTGATCCCACTCAGTCATAATAATAGTAGTAACTCAGTAATAATAATAGTAGTAATTCTGATCCCACTCAGTCATAATAATAGTAGTAACTCTGATCCCACTCAGTCATAATAATATCAGTAACTCTGATCCCACTCAGTCATAATAATAGTGTAACTCTGATCCCACTCAGTCATAATAATAGTAGTAACTCTGATCCCACTCAGTCATAATAATAGTAGTAACTCAGTCATACTAATAGTAGTAACTCTGATCCCACTCAGTCATAATAATAGTAGTAACTCAGTCATAATAATAGTAGTAACTCTGATCCCACTCAGTCATAATAATAGTAGTAACTCAGTAATAATAATAGTAGTAATTCTGATCCCACTCAGTCATAATAATAGTAGTAACTCTGATACCACTCAGTCATAATAATAGTAGTAACTCTGATCCCACTCAGTCATAATAATAGTAGTAACTCTGATCCCACTCAGTCATAATAATAGTAGTAACTCTGATCCCACTCAGTCATAATAATAGTAGTAACTCTGATCCCACTCAGTCATAATAATAGTAGTACCTCTGATCCCACTCAGTCATTATAATAGTAGTAACTCTGATCCCACTCAGTCATAATAATAGTAGTAATTTTGATCCCACTCAGTCATAATAATAGTAGTAACTCTGATCCCACTCAGTCATAAAAATAGTAGTAATACTGATCACACTCAGTCATAATAATAGTAGTAACTCAGTAATAATAATAGTAGTAATTCTGATCCCACTCAGTCATAATAATTGTAGTAACTCTGATCCCACTCAGTCATAATAATAGTAGTAACTCTGATCCCACTCAGTCATAATAATAGTAGTAACTCTGATCCCACTCAGTCATAATAACAGCAGTAACTCTGATCCCACTCAGTCATAATAATAGTGTAACTCTGATCCCACTCAGTCATAATAATAGTAGTAACTCTGATCCCACTCAGTCATAATAATAGTAGTAACTCAGATCCCACTCAGTCATAATAATAGTAGTAACTCTGATCCCACTCAGTCATAATAATAGTAGTAACTCTGATCCCACTCAGTCATAATAATAGTAGTAACTCTGATCCCACTCAGTCATAATAATAGTAGTAACTCTGATCCCACTCAGTCATAATAATAGCAGTAACTCTGATCCCACTCAGTCATAATAATAGTAGTAACTCTGATCCCACTCAGTCATAATAATAGTAGTAACTCTGATCCCACTCAGTCATAATAATAGTAGTAACTCTGATCCCACTCAGTCATAATAATATTAGTAACTCTGATCCCACTCAGTCATAATAATAGTAGTAACTCTGATCCCACTCAGTCATAATAATAGCAGTAACTCTGATCCCACTCAGTCATAATAATAGTAGTAACTCTGATCCCACTCAGTCATAATAATAGTAGTAACTCTGATCCCACTCAGTCATAATAATAGTAGTAACTCTGATCCCACTCAGTCATAATAATAGTAGTAACTCTGATCCCACTCAGTCATAACAATAGTAGTAACTCTGATCCCACTCAGTCATAATAATAGTAGTAACTCTGATCCCACTCAGTCATAATAATAGTAGTAATTTTGATCCCACTCAGTCATAATAATAGTAGTAACTCTGATCCCACTCAGTCATAAA
The DNA here is from genome assembly GCF_036934945.1 of Oncorhynchus masou masou. Classification (NCBI taxonomy): domain Eukaryota; kingdom Metazoa; phylum Chordata; class Actinopteri; order Salmoniformes; family Salmonidae; genus Oncorhynchus; species Oncorhynchus masou. The sequence goes on along the minus strand of NC_088234.1, from coordinate 17,838,801 downwards.
AATAGTAGTAATACTGATCACACTCAGTCATAACAATAGTAGTAAAGTAATAATAATAGTAGTAACTCTGATCCCACAGTCATAATAATAGTAGTAACTCAGTCATAATAATAGTAGTAACTCTGATCCCACTCAGTCATAATAATAGTAGTAACTCAGTAATAATAATAGTAGTAATTCTGATCCCACTCAGTCATAATAATTGTAGTAACTCTGATCCCACTCAGTCAGAATAATAGTAGTAACTCTGATCCCACTCAGTCATAATAATAGTAGTAACTCTGATCCCACTCAGTCATAATAATAACTCTGATCCCACTCAGTCATAATAATAGTGTAACTCTGATCCCACTCAGTCATAATAATAGTAGTAACTCTGATCCCACTCAGTCATAATAATAGTAGTAACTCTGATTCCACTCAGTCATAATAATAGTAGGAACTCTGATCCCACTCAGTCATAATAATAGTAGTAATTCTGATCCCACTCAGTCATAATAATAGTAGTATCTCCGATCCCACTCAGTCATAATAATAGTAGTAACTCTGATCCCACTCAGTCATAATAATAGTAGTAACTCTGATCCCACTCAGTCATAATAATAGTAGTAACTCTGATCCCACTCAGTCATAATAATAGTAGTAACTCTGATCCCACTCAGTCATAAAAATAGTAGTAACTCTGATCCCACTCAGTCATAATAATAGTAGTAACTCTGATCCCACTCAGTCATAATAATAGTAGTAACTCAGTCATAATAATAGTAGTAACTCTGATCCCACTCAGTCATAATAATAGTAGTAACTCAGTAATAATAATAGTAGTAATTCTGATCCCACTCAGTCATAATAATAGTAGTAACTCTGATCCCACTCAGTCATAATAATATCAGTAACTCTGATCCCACTCAGTCATAATAATAGTGTAACTCTGATCCCACTCAGTCATAATAATAGTAGTAACTCTGATCCCACTCAGTCATAATAATAGTAGTAACTCAGTCATACTAATAGTAGTAACTCTGATCCCACTCAGTCATAATAATAGTAGTAACTCAGTCATAATAATAGTAGTAACTCTGATCCCACTCAGTCATAATAATAGTAGTAACTCAGTAATAATAATAGTAGTAATTCTGATCAATCCCACTCAGTCATAATAATAGTAGTAACTCTGATCCCACTCAGTCATAATAATAGTAGTAACTCTGATCCCACTCAGTCATAATAATAGTAGTAACTCTGATCCCACTCAGTCATAATAATAGTAGTAACTCTGATCCCACTCAGTCATAATAATAGTAGTAACTCTGATCCCACTCAGTCATAATAATAGTAGTAACTCTGATCCCACTCAGTCATAATAATAGTAGTAACTCTGATCCCACTCAGTCATAATAATAGTAGTAATTTTGATCCCACTCAGTCATAATAATAGTAGTAACTCTGATCCCACTCAGTCATAAAAATAGTAGTAATACTGATCACACTCAGTCATAATAATAGTAGTAACTCTGATCCCACTCAGTCATAATAATAGTAGTAACTCTGATCCCACTCAGTCATAATAATAGTAGTAACTCTGATCCCACTCAGTCATAATAATAGTAGTAACTCTGATCCCACTCAGTCATAATAATAGCAGTAACTCTGATCCCACTCAGTCATAATAATAGTGTAACTCTGATCCCACTCAGTCATAATAATAGTAGTAACTCTGATCCCACTCAGTCATAATAATAGTAGTAACTCTGATCCCACTCAGTCATAATAAGAGTAGTAACTCTGATCCCACTCAGTCATAATAATAGTAGTAACTCTGATCCTACTCAGTCATAATAATAGTAGTAACTCTGATCCCACTCAGCCATAATAATAGTAGTAACTCTGATCCCACTCAGTCATAATAATAGCAGTAACTCTGATCCCACACAGTCATAATAATAGTAGTAACTCTGATCCCACTCAGTCATAATAATAGTAGTAACTATGATTCCACTCAGTCATAATAATAGTAGGAACTCTGATCCCACTCAGTCATAATAATAGTAGTAATTCTGATCCCACTCAGTCATAATTATAGTAGTATCTCCGATCCCACTCAGTCATAATAATAGTAGTAACTCTGATCCCACTCAGTCATAATAATAGCAGTAACTCTGATCCCACTCAGTCATAATAATAGTAGTAACTCTGATCCCACTCAGTCATAATAATAGTAGTAACTCTGATCCCACTCAGTCATAATAATAGTAGTAACTCTGATCCCACTCAGTCATAATAATAGTAGTAACTCTGATCCCACTCAGTCATAATAATAGTAGTAACTCTGATCCCACTCAGTCATAATAATAGCAGTAACTCTGATCCCACTCAGTCATAATAATAGTGTAACTCTGATCCCACTCAGTCATAATAATAGTAGTAACTCTGATCCCACTCAGTCATAATAATAGTAGTAACTCTGATCCCACTCAGTCATAATAATAGTAGTAACTCTGATCCCACTCAGTCATAATAATAGTAGTAACTCTGATCCCACTCAGTCATAATAATAGTAGTAACTCTGATCCCACTCAGTCATAATAATAGTTGTAACTCTGATCCCACTCAGTCATAATAATAGCAGTAACTCTGATCCCACACAGTCATAATAATAGTAGTAACTCTGATCCCACTCAGTCATAATAATAGTAGTAACTCTGATTCCACTCAGTCATAATAATAGTAGAACTCTGATCCCACTCAGTCATAATAATAGTAGTAATTCTGATCCCACTCAGTCATAATAATAGTAGTATCTCCGATCCCACTCAGTCATAATAATAGTAGTAACTCTGATCCCACTTAGTCATAATAATAGTAGTAACTCTGATCTCACTCAGTCATAATCATAGCAGTAACTCTGATCCCACTCAGTCATAATAATAGTAGTAATACTGATCACACTCAGTCATAATAATAGTAGTAACTCTGATCCCACTCAGTCATAATAATAGTAGTAACTCTGATCCCACTCAGTCATAATAATAGTAGTAACTCTGATCCCACTCAGTCATAATAATAGTAGTAACTCTGATCCCACTCAGTCATAATAATAGTAGTAACTCTGATCCCACTCAGTCATAATAATAGCAGTAACTCTGATCCCACTCAGTCATAATAATAGTGTAACTCTGATCCCACTCAGTCATAATAATAGTAGTAACTCTGATCCCACTCAGTCATAATAATAGTAGTAACTCTGATCCCACTCAGTCATAATAAGAGTAGTAACTCTGATCCCACTCAGTCATAATAATAGTAGTAACTCTGATCCCACTCAGTCATAATAATTGTAGTAACTCTGATCCCACTCAGTCATAATAATAGTTGTAACTCTGATCCCACTCAGTCATAATAATAGCAGTAACTCTGATCCCACACAGTCATAATAATAGTAGTAACTCTGATCCCACTCAGTCATAATAATAGTATTAACTCTGATTCCACTCAGTCATAATAATAGTAGGAACTCTGATCCCACTCAGTCATAATAATAGTAGTAATTCTGATCCCACTCAGTCATAATAATAGTAGTAACTCTGATCCCACTCAGTCATAATAATAGTAGTAACTCTGATCCCACTCAGTCATAATAATAGCAGTAACTCTGATCCCACACAGTCATAATAATAGTAGTAACTCTGATCCCACTCAGTCTTAATAATAGTAGTAACTCTGATTCCACTCAGTCATAATAATAGTAGGAACTCTGATCCCACTCAGTCATAATAATAGTAGTAATTCTGATCCCACTCAGTCATAATAATAGTAGTAACTCTGATCCCACTCAGTCATAATAATAGTAGTAACTCTGATCCCACTCAGTCATAATAATAGTAGTAACTCTGATCCCACTCAGTCATAATAATAGTAGTAACTCTGATCCCACTCAGGCATAATAATAGTAGTAACTCAGTCATAATAATAGTAGTAACTCTGATCCCACTCAGTCATAATAATAGTAGTAACTCAGTCATAATAATAGTAGTAACTCTGATCCCACTCAGTCATAATAATAGTAGTAACTCAGTAATAATAATAGTATTAATTCTGATCCCACTCAGTCATAATAATAGTAGTAACTCTGATCCCACTCAGTCATAATAATAGTAGTAACTCTGATCCCACTCAGTCATAATAATAGTAGTAACTCTGATCCCACTCAGTCATAATAATAGTAGTAACTCTGATCCCACTCAGTCATAATAATAGCAGGGACTCTGATCCCACTCAGTCATAATAATAGTGTAACTCTGATCCCACTCAGTCATAATAATAGTAGTAACTCTGATCCCACTCAGTCATAATAATAGTAGTAACTCTGATCCCACTCAGTCATAATAATAGTAGTAACTCTGATCCCACTCAGTCATAATAATAGTAGTAACTCTGATCCCACTCAGTCATAATAATAGTAGTAACTCTGATCCCACTCAGTCATAATAATAGTAGTAACTCTGATCCCACTCAGTCATAATAATAGTAGTAACTCTGATCCCACTCAGTCATAATAATAGTAGTAACTCTGATCCCACTCAGTCATAATAATAGCAGTAACTCTGATCCCACTCAGTCATAATAATAGTAGTAACTCTGATCCCACTCAGTCATAATAATAGTAGTAACTCTGATCCCACTCAGTCAAAATAATAGTAGTAACTCTGATCCCACTCAGTCATAATAATAGTAGTAACTCTGATCCCACTCAGTCATAATAATAGTAGTAACTCTGATCCCACTCAGTCATAATAATAGCAGTAACTCTGATCCCACTCAGTCATAATAATAGTAGTAACTCTGATCCCACTCAGTCATAATAATAGTAGTAACTCTGATCCCACTCAGTCATAATAATAGTAGTAACTCTGATCCCACTCAGTCATAATAATAGTAGTAACTCTGATCCTACTCAGTCATAATAATAGTAGTAACTCTGATCCCACTCAGCCATAATAATAGTAGTAACTCTGATCCCACTCAGTCATAATAATAGTAGTAACTCTGATCCCACTCAGTCATAATAATTGCAGTAACTCTGATCCCACTCAGTCATAATAATAGTAGTAACTCTGATCCCACTCAGTCATAATAATAGCAGTAACTCTGATCCCACTCAGTCATAATAATAGTAGTAACTCTGATCCCACTCAGTCATAATAATAGTAGTAACTCTGATTCCACTCAGTCATAATAATAGTAGGAACTCTGATCCCACTCAGTCATAATAATAGTAGTAATTCTGATCCCACTCAGTCATAATAATAGTAGTATCTCCGATCCCACTCAGTCATAATAATAGTAGTAACTCTGATCCCACTCAGTCATAATAATAGTAGTAACTCTGATCCCACTCAGTCATAATAATAGTAGTAACTCTGATCCCACTCAATCATAATAATAGCAGTAACTCTGATCCCACTCAGTCATAATAATAGCAGTAACTCTGATCCCACACAGTCATAATAATAGTAGTAACTCTGATCCCACTCAGTCATAATAATAGTATTAACTCTGATTCCACTCAGTCATAATAATAGTAGGAACTCTGATCCCACTCAGTCATAATAATAGTAGTAATTCTGATCCCACTCAGTCATAATAATAGTAGTAACTCTGATCCCACTCAGTCATAATAATAGTAGTAACTCTGATCCCACTCAGTCATAATAATAGTAGTAACTCTGATCCCACACAGTCATAATAATAGTAGTAACTCTGATCCCACTCAGTCTTAATAATAGTAGTAACTCTGATTCCACTCAGTCATAATAATAGTAGGAACTCTGATCCCACTCAGTCATAATAATAGTAGTAATTCTGATCCCACTCAGTCATAATAATAGTAGTAACTCTGATCCCACTCAGTCATAATAATAGTAGTAACTCTGATCCCACTCAGTCATAATAATAGTAGTAACTCTGATCCCACTCAGTCATAATAATAGTAGTAACTCTGATCCCACTCAGGCATAATAATAGTAGTAACTCAGTCATAATAATAGTAGTAACTCTGATCCCACTCAGTCATAATAATAGTAGTAACTCAGTCATAATAATAGTAGTAACTCTGATCCCACTCAGTCATAATAATAGTAGTAACTCAGTAATAATAATAGTATTAATTCTGATCCCACTCAGTCATAATAATAGTAGTAACTCTGATCCCACTCAGTCATAATAATAGTAGTAACTCTGATCCCACTCAGTCATAATAATAGTAGTAACTCTGATCCCACTCAGTCATAATAATAGTAGTAACTCTGATCCCACTCAGTCATAATAATAGCAGGGACTCTGATCCCACTCAGTCATAATAATAGTGTAACTCTGATCCCACTCAGTCATAATAATAGTAGTAACTCTGATCCCACTCAGTCATAATAATAGTAGTAACTCTGATCCCACTCAGTCATAATAATAGTAGTAACTCTGATCCCACTCAGTCATAATAATAGTAGTAACTCTGATCCCACTCAGTCATAATAATAGTAGTAACTCTGATCCCACTCAGTCATAATAATAGTAGTAACTCTGATCCCACTCAGTCATAATAATAGTAGTAACTCTGATCCCACTCAGTCATAATAATAGTAGTAACTCTGATCCCACTCAGTCATAATAATAGCAGTAACTCTGATCCCACTCAGTCATAATAATAGTAGTAACTCTGATCCCACTCAGTCATAATAATAGTAGTAACTCTGATCCCACTCAGTCAAAATAATAGTAGTAACTCTGATCCCACTCAGTCATAATAATAGTAGTAACTCTGATCCCACTCAGTCATAATAATAGTAGTAACTCTGATCCCACTCAGTCATAATAATAGCAGTAACTCTGATCCCACTCAGTCATAATAATAGTAGTAACTCTGATCCCACTCAGTCATAATAATAGTAGTAACTCTGATCCCACTCAGTCATAATAATAGTAGTAACTCTGATCCCACTCAGTCATAATAATAGTAGTAACTCTGATCCTACTCAGTCATAATAATAGTAGTAACTCTGATCCCACTCAGCCATAATAATAGTAGTAACTCTGATCCCACTCAGTCATAATAATAGTAGTAACTCTGATCCCACTCAGTCATAATAATTGCAGTAACTCTGATCCCACTCAGTCATAATAATAGTAGTAACTCTGATCCCACTCAGTCATAATAATAGCAGTAACTCTGATCCCACTCAGTCATAATAATAGTAGTAACTCTGATCCCACTCAGTCATAATAATAGTAGTAACTCTGATTCCACTCAGTCATAATAATAGTAGGAACTCTGATCCCACTCAGTCATAATAATAGTAGTAATTCTGATCCCACTCATTCATAATAATAGTAGTAACTCTGATCCCACTCAGTCATAATAATAGTAGTAACTCTGATCCCACTCAGTCATAATAATAGTAGTAACTCTGATCCCACTCAGTCATAATAATAGTAGTAACTCTGATCCCACTCAATCATAATAATAGCAGTAACTCTGATCCCACACAGTCATAATAATAGTAGTAACTCTGATCCCACTCAGTCATAATAATAGTAGTAACTCTGATCCCACTCAGTCATAATAATAGTAGTAACTCAGTCATAATAATAGTAGTAACTCTGATCCCACTCAGTCATAATAATAGTAGTAACTCAGTCATAATAATAGTAGTAACTCTGATCCCACTCAGTCATAATAATAGTAGTAACTCAGTAATAATAATAGTAGTAATTCTGATCCCACTCAGTCATAATAATAGTAGTAACTCTGATCCCACTCAATCATAATAATAGCAGTAACTCTGATCCCACTCAGTCATAATAATAGTAGTAACTCTGATCCCACTCAGTCATAATAATAGTAGTAACTCTGATCCCACTCAGTCATAATAATAGCAGTAACTCTGATCAAACTCAGTCATAATAATAGTAGTAACTCTGATCCCACTCAGTCATAATAATAGTAGTAACTCTGATCCCACTCAGTCATAATAATAGTAGTAACTCTGATCCCACTCAGTCATAATAATAGTAGTAACTCTGATCCCACTCAGTCATAATAATAGTAGTAACTCTGATCCCACTCAGTCATAATAATAGTAGTAACTCTGATCCCACTCAGTCATAATAATAGTAGTAACTCTGATCCCACTCAGTCATAATAATAGTAGTAACTCTGATCCCACTCAGTCATAATAATAGTAGTAACTCTGATCCCACTCAGTCATAATAATAGTAGTAACTCTGATCCCACTCAGTCATAATAATAGTAGTAACTCTGATCCCACTCAGTCATAATAATAGTAGTAAATCAGTCATAATAATAGTAGTAACTCTGATCCCACTCAGTCATAATAATAGTAGTAACTCTGATCCCACTCAGTCATAATAATAGTAGTAACTCAGAAATAATAATAGTAGTAATTCTGATCCCACTCAGTCATAATAATAGTAGTAACTCTGATCCCACTCAGTCATAATAATAGTAGAAACTCTGATCCCACTCAGTCATAATAATAGTAGTAACTCTGATCCCACTCAGTCATAATAATAGCAGTGACTCTGATCCCACTCAGTCATAATAATAGTGTAACTCTGATCCCACTCAGTCATAATAATAGTAGTAACTCTGATCCCACTCAGTCATAATAATAGTAGTAACTCTGATCCCACTCAGTCATAATAATAGTAGTAACTCTGATCCCACTCAGTCATAATAATAGTTATAACTCTGATCCCACTCAGTCATAATAATAGTAGTAACTCTGATCCCACTCAGTCATAATAATAGTAGTAACTCTTATCCCACTCAGTCATAATAATAGTAGTAACTCTGATCCCACTCAGTCATAATAATAGTAGTAACTCTGATCCCACTCAGTCATAATAATAGCAGTAACTCTGATCCCACTCAGTCATAATAATAGTAGTAACTCTGATCCCACTCAGTCATAATAGTAGTAGTAACTCTGATCCCACTCAGTCATAATAATAGTAGTAACTCTGATCCCACTCAGTCATAATAATAGTAGTAACTCTGATCCCACTCAGTCATAATAATAGTAGTAACTCTGATCCCACTCAGTCATAATAATAGCAGTAACTCTGATCCCACTCAGTCATAATAATAGTAGTAACTCTGATCCCACTCAGTCATAATAATAGTAGTAACTCTGATCCCACTCAGTCATAATAATAGTAGTAACTCTAATCCCACTCAGTCATAATAATAGTAGTACCTCTGATCCCACTCAGTCATAATAATAGTAGTAACTCTGATCCCACTCAGTCATAATAATAGTAGTAATTTTGATCCCACTCAGTCATAATAATAGTAGTAACTCTGATCCCACTCAGTCATAAAAATAGTAGTAATACTGATCACACTCAGTCATAATAATAGTAGTAACTCTGATACCACTCAGTCATAATAATAGTAGTAACTCTGATCCCACTCAGTCATAATAATAGTAGTAACTCTGATCCCACTCAGTCATAATAATAGTAGTAACTCTGATCCCACTCAGTCATAATAATAGTAGTAACTCTGATCCCACTCAGTCATAATAATAGCAGTAACTCTGATCCCACTCAGTCATAATAATAGTGTAACTCTGATCCCACTCAGTCATAATAATAGTAGTAACTCTGATCCCACTCAGTCATAATAATAGTAGTAACTCTGATCCCACTCAGTCATAATAATAGTAGTAACTCTGATCCTACTCAGTCATAATAATAGTAGTAACTCTGATCCCACTCAGCCATAATAATAGTAGTAACTCTGATCCCACTCAGTCATAATAATAGTAGTAACTCTGATCCCACTCAGTCATAATAATAGTAGTAACTCTGATCCCACTCAGTCATAATAATAGTAGTAACTCTGATCCCACTCAGTCATAATAATAGTAGTAACTCTGATCCTACTCAGTCATAATAATAGTAGTAACTCTGATCCCACTCAGCCATAATAATAGTAGTAACTCTGATCCCACTCAGTCATAATAATAGTAGTAACTCTGATCCCACTCAGTCATAATAATAGTAGTAACTCTGATCCCACTCAGTCATAATAATAGTAGTAACTCTGATCCCACTCAGTCATAATAATAGCAGTAACTCTGATCCCACTCAGTCATAATAATAGTAGTAACTCTGATCCCACTCAGTCATAATAATAGTAGTAACTCTGATTCCACTCAGTCATAATAATAGTAGGAACTCTGATCCCACTCAGTCATAATAATAGTAGTAATTCTGATCCCACTCAGTCATAATAATAGTAGTATCTCCGATCCCACTCAGTCATAATAATAGTAGTAACTCTGATCCCACTCAGTCATAATAATAGTAGTAACTCTGATCCCACTCAGTCATAATAATAGTAGTAACTCTGATCCCACTCAATCATAATAATAGCAGTAACTCTGATCCCACACAGTCATAATAATAGTAGTAACTCTGATCCCACTCAGTCATAATAATAGTAGTAACTCTGATCCCACTCAGTCATAATAATAGTAGTAACTCAGTCATAATAATAGTAGTAACTCTGATCCCACTCAGTCATAATAATAGTAGTAACTCAGTCATAATAATAGTAGTAACTCTGATCCCACTCAGTCATAATAATAGTAGTAACTCAGTAATAATAATAGTAGTAATTCTGATCCCACTCAGTCATAATAATAGTAGTAACTCTGATCCCACTCAATCATAATAATAGCAGTAACTCTGATCCCACTCAGTCATAATAATAGTCGTAACTCTGATCCCACTCAGTCATAATAATAGTAGTAACTCTGATCCCACTCAGTCATAATAATAGCAGTAACTCTGATCAAACTCAGTCATAATAATAGTAGTAACTCTGATCCCACTCAGTCATAATAATAGTAGTAACTCTGATCCCACTCAGTCATAATAATAGTAGTAACTCTGATCCCACTCAGTCATAATAATAGTAGTAACTCTGATCCCACTCAGTCATAATAATAGTAGTAACTCTGATCCCACTCAGTCATAATAATAGTAGTAACTCTGATCCCACTCAGTCATAATAATAGTAGTAACTCTGATCCCACTCAGTCATAATAATAGTAGTAACTCTGATCCCACTCAGTCATAATAATAGTAGTAACTCTGATCCCACTCAGTCATAATAATAGTAGTAACTCTGATCCCACTCAGTCATAATAATAGTAGTAACTCTGATCCCACTCAGTCATAATAATAGTAGTAACTCTGATCCCACTCAGTCATAATAATAGTAGTAAATCAGTCATAATAATAGTAGTAACTCTGATCCCACTCAGTCATAATAATAGTAGTAACTCTGATCCCACTCAGTCATAATAATAGTAGTAACTCAGAAATAATAATAGTAGTAATTCTGATCCCACTCAGTCATAATAATAGTAGTAACTCTGATCCCACTCAGTCATAATAATAGTAGAAACTCTGATCCCACTCAGTCATAATAATAGTAGTAACTCTGATCCCACTCAGTCATAATAATAGCAGTGACTCTGATCCCACTCAGTCATAATAATAGTGTAACTCTGATCCCACTCAGTCATAATAATAGTAGTAACTCTGATCCCACTCAGTCATAATAATAGTAGTAACTCTGATCCCACTCAGTCATAATAATAGTAGTAACTCTGATCCCACTCAGTCATAATAATAGTTATAACTCTGATCCCACTCAGTCATAATAATAGTAGTAACTCTGATCCCACTCAGTCATAATAATAGTAGTAACTCTTATCCCACTCAGTCATAATAATAGTAGTAACTCTGATCCCACTCAGTCATAATAATAGTAGTAACTCTGATCCCACTCAGTCATAATAATAGCAGTAACTCTGATCCCACTCAGTCATAATAATAGTAGTAACTCTGATCCCACTCAGTCATAATAGTAGTAGTAACTCTGATCCCACTCAGTCATAATAATAGTAGTAACTCTGATCCCACTCAGTCATAATAATAGTAGTAACTCTGATCCCACTCAGTCATAATAATAGTAGTAACTCTGATCCCACTCAGTCATAATAATAGCAGTAACTCTGATCCCACTCAGTCATAATAATAGTAGTAACTCTGATCCCACTCAGTCATAATAATAGTAGTAACTCTGATCCCACTCAGTCATAATAATAGTAGTAACTCTAATCCCACTCAGTCATAATAATAGTAGTACCTCTGATCCCACTCAGTCATAATAATAGTAGTAACTCTGATCCCACTCAGTCATAATAATAGTAGTAATTTTGATCCCACTCAGTCATAATAATAGTAGTAACTCTGATCCCACTCAGTCATAAAAATAGTAGTAATACTGATCACACTCAGTCATAATAATAGTAGTAACTCTGATACCACTCAGTCATAATAATAGTAGTAACTCTGATCCCACTCAGTCATAATAATAGTAGTAACTCTGATCCCACTCAGTCATAATAATAGTAGTAACTCTGATCCCACTCAGTCATAATAATAGTAGTAACTCTGATCCCACTCAGTCATAATAATAGCAGTAACTCTGATCCCACTCAGTCATAATAATAGTGTAACTCTGATCCCACTCAGTCATAATAATAGTAGTAACTCTGATCCCACTCAGTCATAATAATAGTAGTAACTCTGATCCCACTCAGTCATAATAATAGTAGTAACTCTGATCCTACTCAGTCATAATAATAGTAGTAACTCTGATCCCACTCAGCCATAATAATAGTAGTAACTCTGATCCCACTCAGTCATAATAATAGTAGTAACTCTGATCCCACTCAGTCATAATAATAGTAGTAACTCTGATCCCACTCAGTCATAATAATAGTAGTAACTCTGATCCCACTCAGTCATAATAATAGTAGTAACTCTGATCCTACTCAGTCATAATAATAGTAGTAACTCTGATCCCACTCAGCCATAATAATAGTAGTAACTCTGATCCCACTCAGTCATAATAATAGTAGTAACTCTGATCCCACTCAGTCATAATAATAGTAGTAACTCTGATCCCACTCAGTCATAATAATAGTAGTAACTCTGATCCCACTCAGTCATAATAATAGCAGTAACTCTGATCCCACTCAGTCATAATAATAGTAGTAACTCTGATCCCACTCAGTCATAATAATTGTAGTAACTCTGATTCCACTCAGTCATAATAATAGTAGTAACTCTGATCCCACTCAGTCATAATAATAGTAGTAATTCTGATCCCACTCAGTCATAATAATAGTAGTAACTCCGATCCCACTCAGTCATAATAATAGTAGTAACTCTGATCCCACTCAGTCATAATAATAGTAGTAATTCTGATCCCACTCAGTCATAATAATAGTAGTTACTCTGATCCCACTCAGTCATAATAATAGTAGTAACTCTGATCCCACTCAGTCATAATAATAGTTGTAACTCTGATCCCACTCAGTCCTAATAATAGTAGTAACTCTGATCCCACTCAGTCATAATAATAGTAGTAACTCTGATCCCACTCCCGCTCAAGTCAAGATAGATAGAAAGAGCTCAAGTCAAGACAGATAGAAATAGCTCAAGTCAAGACAGATAGAAATGGCTCAAGTCAAGACAGATAGAAAGAGCTCAAGTCAAGATAGATAGAAATAGCTCAAGTCAAGACAGATAGAAAGAGCTCAAGTCAAGACAGATAGAAAGAGCTCAAGTCAAGATAGATAGAAATAGCTCAAGTCAAGACAGATAGAAATAGCTCAAGTCAAGACAGATAGAAATAGCTCAAGTCAAGACATATAGAATTAGCTCAAGTCAAGACAGATAGAAAGAGCTCAAGTCAAGATAGATAGAAATAGCTCAAGTCAAGACAGATAGAAATAGCTCAAGTCAAGACAGATAGAAATAGCTCAAGTCAAGACATATAGAAAGGGAGGCAGACAGACAGAGTAGAGAAATTAATGCATTGAAAGAACCTGCATTTTCATCAGGATATTTTCTGCTTTAATTTGTTGGTTTACTGCAGGCTATTTTTACTTAGTTGACAATTATAGGCCTATTGCTCCATTGGCCTAGGCTATCTCTTATTTCCATGCTCTCATTTCTTTAGCTGCCAATGGCTCACGGCGAATCAACTGTCCATAAGGCAGAGGCTGGTGCTCTCCCATCAGTGTGCTTTTAACTCTAGGATTTGCATAATTTTAATTCCGATTTGTATTATTAACCAAGTGACAATGATTTTGAGAAACCAAAACGTTATTATTGAAATTAAACTGTTCCACGAAATTTCACTAAGGAAAATAATAACTGTCAAACGGATTGGTAGAAATGGTAGGATAAATTGTAAGCTTCCCCAAACTTGAAACTCACGCGCTGCCTAGGAGTACACAGGTGTGAACAGAGCTCACATTTCTTTGTACTTCAGAATTACAATATGTGTGTGAGAGAGAGATAGCGAGAGGGGTGTTGTCACTAAGATTGTGCCTATTAAAACTGAGCACAAATGGACATCTATGCGGTCCATCACAGAGAAAAGCATTCACCTCAAATCAGCACCAGCAGGTGGAGAGCACCACTCACTGTACTGCTTGCTAGACTAGGGCTGCTGGGCTCGTGGGCCCACACATACATGTTTGACATGGAAAGAAGATGGCCTGCAAGATGAGGGCGAGAGAATGCCATGTTCCTTATTTTATATAGTTCACATTCCCTTTTCGACAAGTTTAGAATTGTAAACAACAACAACAAAAAATAGTGAATAACTATTGCGAGCACCGCTCCATTTCACTTGATATTCACTACAAGGGGGCGAGAAGAGAGGGGAGCGGGACAGAGGGAGAGAGAGAGACCCGACTTAACTCGAACTAAACTCTAAACAGCAAGAGCATGTCCGACTCCAAACCGCCACAACTGAATAGATAGGATCATGAGCAAAACATGTCAATGTATATCAATAATGCAACAGAAAATAGTTTTTCAAAGTTTTTTATTGCAACACGAATTATTTCAGATTTACCATTTCACCTTCATCACCCGTACATCCCGCGGCTGTGTTGAATTATTTGTATTTATTTTTTATTTAACTAGTCAAGTCAGTTAAGAACAAAATCTTATTTACAATGATGCCTACCCCGGCCAAACCCGGACGAAGCTGGGCAAATTGTGCGCCGTCCTATGGGACTCCCAATCACTTCCGGTTGTGATACAGCCTGAATGCATTACAAAAATATATAATGTACATATGTAACAGGGTTATATTGGTGATATTGGTGACACTTTATTGTTAAGCCAATGGGTTTTTTGGCTTTAGAATCCCAGCTAATACTAGCGAGCAACTTACTGTGTCTGGTTGGGGGGTTCGTATATTTTGTACACTGCGTCACGTGCAGAGTTGGATGGTGAGCTGTGCATTGCATGACGTGCAATTTTGTGCGGTTTCTATCAGGTACATTGTTCAAAATATGATATTATATTTTATCTTGTAATTGTTATATTATTTTGTTAACTACATTGCCCAGTGAACAAGCACCAAACCAGCGTGCGTCACGTGCAGAGTTGGATGGTGAGCTGTGCATTGCATGACGTGCAATTTTGTGCTGTTTCTATCAGAGTAAAGCTCCATGACTGGTGCTACAAGTTGGAGCTCGTGTCGATGATTGATTGTACACAACGCAAGAAGAGTACTGTTACACATACGTCTATCAAGTAAACCACAAAAAGCAAATAAATATTCAACGTAGTAGACAACCAATTATAGTGACACATGGCACGCTCACTTATCCACACAAATCACTGTATTTGCTATAATCCTCTCCTGAATGCGGTCCACGATGTCATCCTTGCCTTGCGCCAGAGGGTGGCAGTATTGCTATGCGTAAAATCACTGCGCCACCAACCCGTCAGTCATACAAACAGGGGTTCAGAGGGGTGGGGGAAACAGGTCAGTGGGTAGGACAGGGTTTCCCAAAAGGACAGTGAGGAGATGCCCCATGTAGGATACATTTTTATGCCTGTCTGAAATCTGTTCATTTTCTTATGGACTACATTTGGCTAAACTGCATAGGCCTTTTGGAGCATGAAAAACAATGTTTTAATTCCCGTGAAACTAGGCCAAATCAATATCTCATCTAGCCTGTTTAAAGGGGCAATGCAAGTAACTGAAATGTTGCAGAATTTTCTATAATGAAGATTATATTTATTGTAGTCCTCTGAATATATATTATTTATGGACAATCAGTCACCCCTGTAAAACCTACTGTCATGTAACATAATATAACGACAAATGAAATTCAACATCAACAAGAACCAAAGCAATTCTTAGACCTTTTTAATTTATAGGAAATACAACAATTTAGCATCACAACAAGCCCCCACACACACAGGCTTCTGAGGATTTATGGAGTAAATGATCGACCCAATAATTACAATATCTATAGAATTTAATACAAAACATTCACAATCATAGAAACCTGAGTAGAGAGTAAGTTTCTATCTCTCCTGTAAAGTGAGAACCAACTCTCTGTTGTAGGGTCGGTAGAGAAGTAACATTTTGGGGCATGTAGAGACAGGAAAGAATGAGAGCGGTGGGTGGGACATCTTAAAACTGCTAATTGACTGTGTTTGTGTCTCTCCAGTTTCTCTATTACCCAATGTCCCTGATTATTAACAGCCCACATGCAGGATAGATAATGTAAATAGAAGCTGTAGAAGGGGATGCCTGTTCTACTCGTTCTGATTCTGTAAATAGAACACTGTAGTTGTCTCATTACGAACGTTGAGTTTGAGATCCATAGAGTGCAGTTGGGCTCTTTCACAGTTTAATGTTTGATGTGTGTTTTATACATCTTTGCTGACATGAGCACTCAGGGTAATATGATATTGGGCACTCGCTCGCACATGCACGGCTACGCATGCACAAATACACACAACTGCACTCTATGGATAATCCTCAAGGGGCCCATTCTATTGATTTCTCTTTTTATCTTTAAGCCATTTAGACTATAATGGATGGAAACCAGGGCAACTCATCCCATCTCATTATATTGAGGAGTCTTTTCATTGTCCTTCAATATCAAACACATTTCTAAATACACCCCACTGAATAGACTTCCTTATATGGTATTATTACAGTAAAATGACCCTATACTTTCTGTGTAATGTTCACAATTATTTAGCTATTTTTGTCATTATCTTCTATTTCCATCAGGTGAGAGGATGAGAGCACACACACTTCATTATGATCTGCTTTCCTGACACTATTGTACCATGATGACTGACCCTAGTGCCCTGTCTCTCCTCCAGGGGGTTCCACTAACCACTGTGTCCCCTTTAGTGACTGACCCTAGTGCCCTGTCTCTACTCCAGGGGGTTCCACTAACCACCGTGTCCCCTCTAGTGACTGGCCCTTGTGCCCTGTCTCTCCTCCAGGGGGTACCACTAACCACCGTGTCCCCTCTAGTGACTGGCCCTTATGCCCTGTCTCTCCTCCAGGATATACCACTAACCACGGTGTCCCCTCTAGTGACTGGCCCTAGTGCCCGGTCTCTCCTCTAGGGGGTTCCACTAACCACCGTGTCCCCTCTAGTGACTGACCCTAGTGCCCTGTCTCTCCTCCAGGATATACCACTAACCACTGTGTCCCCTCTAGTAACTGACCCTAGTGCCCTGTCTCTCCTCCAGGATATACCACTAACCACTGTGTCCCCTCTAGTGACTGACCCTAGTGCCCTGTCTCTCCTCCAGGGGGTTCCACTAACCACTGTGTCCCCTCTAGTGACTGACCCTAGTGCCCTGTCTCTCCTCCAGGATGCACCACTAACCACCGTGTCGTCCCCTCTAGTGACTGACCCTAGTGCCCTGTCTCTCCTCCAGGATGTTCCACTAACCAGTGTCCCTTTTAGTGACTGACCATAGTGCCCTGTCTCTCCTCCAGGATGTACCACTAACCACCGTGTCCCCTCTAGTAACTGACCCTAGTGCCCTGTCTCTCCTCCAGGATGTACCACTAACCACCGTGTCCCCTCTAGTGACTGACCCTAGTGCCCTGTCTCTCCTCCAGGGGGTTCCACTAACCACCGTGTCCCCTCTAGTGACTGACCCTAGTGCCCTGTCTCTCCTCCAGGATGCACCACTAACCACCGTGTCCCCTCTAGTGACTGACCCTAGTGCCCTGTCTCTCCTCCAGGATGTTCCACTAACCAGTGTCCCTTTTAGTGACTGACCATAGTGCCCTGTCTCTCCTCCAGGATGTACCACTAACCACCGTGTCCCCTCTAGTGACTGACCCTAGTGCCCTGTCTCTCCTCCAGGATGTACCACTAACCACCGTGTCCCCTCTAGTGACTGACCCTAGTGCCCTGTCTCCTCCAGGATGTTCCACTAACCACCGTGTCCCCTCTAGTGACTGACCCTAGTGCCCTGTCTCTCCTCCAGGATGTACCACTAACCACCGTGTCCCCTCTAGTGACTGACCCTAGTGCCCTGTCTCTCCTCCAGGGTGTACCACTAACCACCGTGTCCCCTCTAGTGACTGACCCTAGTGCCCTGTCTCTCCTCCAGGGTGTACCACTAACCACCGTGTCCCCTCTAGTGACTGACCCTAGTGCCCTGTCTCTCCTCCAGGGTGTACCACTAACCACCGTGTCCCCTCTAGTGACTGACCCTAGTGCCCTGTCTCTCCTCCAGGGTGTTCCACTAACCACTGTGTCCCCTCTAGTGACTGACCCTAGTGCCCTGTCTCTCCTCCAGGGTGTTCCACTAACCACCGTGTCCCCTCTAGTGACTGACCCTAGTGCCCTGTCTCTCCTCCAGGGTGTACCACTAACCACCGTGTCCCCTCTAGTGACTTGCCCTAGTGCCCTGTCTCTCCTCCAGGGTGTTCCACTAACCACCGTGTCCCCTCTAGTGACTGACCCTAGTGCCCTGTCTCTCCTCCAGGGTGTACCACTAGCCACCGTGTCCCCTCTAGTGACTGGCCCTAGTGCCCTGTCTCTCCTCCAGGGTGTACCACTAACCACCGTGTCCCCTCTAGTGACTGACCCTAGTGCCCTGTCTCTCCTCCAGGGTGTACCATTAACCACCGTGTCCCCTCTAGTGACTGACCCTAGTGCCCTGTCTCTCCTCCAGGGTGTTCCACTAACCACCGTGTCCCCTCTAGTGACTGACCCTAGTGCCCTGTCTCTCCTCCAGGGTGTACCACTAACCACCGTGTCCCTTTTAGTGACTGACCATAGTGCCCTGTCTCTCCTCCAGGATGTACCACTAACCACCGTGTCCCCTCTAGTGACTGACCCTAGTGCCCTGTCTCTCCTCCAGGATGTACCACTAACCACCGTGTCCCCTCTAGTGACTGACCCTAGTGCCCTGTCTCTCCTCCAGGATGTTCCACTAACCACCGTGTCCCCTCTAGTGACTGACCCTAGTGCCCTGTCTCTCCTCCAGGGTGTACCACTAACCACCGTGTCCCCTCTAGTGACTGACCCTAGTGCCCTGTCTCTCCTCCAGGATGTTCCACTAACCACCGTGTCCCCTCTAGTGACTGACCCTAGTGCCCTGTCTCTCCTCCAGGGTGTACCACTAACCACCGTGTCCCCTCTAATGACTGACCCTAGTGCCCTCTCTCTCCTCCAGGGTGTACCACTAACCACCGTGTCCCCTCTAGTGACTGACCCTAGTGCCCTGTCTCTCCTCCAGGGTGTACCACTAACCACCGTGTCCCCTCTAGTGACTGACCCTAGTGCCCTGTCTCTCCTCCAGGGTGTACCACTAACCACCGTGTCCACTCTAGTGACTGACCCTAGTGCCCTGTCTCTCCTCCAGGATGTTCCACTAACCACCGTGTCCCCTCTAGTGACTGACCCTAGTGCCCTGTCTCTCCTCCAGGATATACCACTAACCACTGTGTCCCCTCTAGTAACTGACCCTAGTGCCCTGTCTCTCCTCCAGGATATACCACTAACCACTGTGTCCCCTCTAGTGACTGACCCTAGTGCCCTGTCTCTCCTCCAGGGGGTTCCACTAACCACCGTGTCCCCTCTAGTGACTGACCCTAGTGCCCTGTCTCTCCTCCAGGATGCACCACTAACCACCGTGTCCCCTCTAGTGACTGACCCTAGTGCCCTGTCTCTCCTCCAGGATGTTCCACTAACCAGTGTCCCTTTTAGTGACTGACCATAGTGCCCTGTCTCTCCTCCAGGATGTACCACTAACCACCGTGTCCCCTCTAGTGACTGACCCTAGTGCCCTGTCTCTCCTCCAGGATGTACCACTAACCACCGTGTCCCCTCTAGTGACTGACCCTAGTGCCCTGTCTCTCCTCCAGGGGGTTCCACTAACCACCGTGTCCCCTCTAGTGACTGACCCTAGTGCCCTGTCTCTCCTCCAGGATGCACCACTAACCACCGTGTCCCCTCTAGTGACTGACCCTAGTGCCCTGTCTCTCCTCCAGGATGTTCCACTAACCAGTGTCCCTTTTAGTGACTGACCATAGTGCCCTGTCTCTCCTCCAGGATGTACCACTAACCACCGTGTCCCCTCTAGTGACTGACCCTAGTGCCCTGTCTCTCCTCCAGGATGTACCACTAACCACCGTGTCCCCTCTAGTGACTGACCCTAGTGCCCTGTCTCTCCTCCAGGATGTTCCACTAACCACCGTGTCCCCTCTAGTGACTGACCCTAGTGCCCTGTCTCTCCTCCAGGGTGTACCACTAACCACCGTGTCCCCTCTAATGACTGACCCTAGTGCCCTGTCTCTCCTCCAGGATGTACCACTAACCACCGTGTCCCCTCTAGTGACTGACCCTAGTGCCCTGTCTCTCCTCCAGGGTGTACCACTAACCACCGTGTCCCCTCTAGTGACTGACCCTAGTGCCCTGTCTCTCCTCCAGGGTGTACCACTAACCACCGTGTCCCCTCTAGTGACTGACCCTAGTGCCCTGTCTCTCCTCCAGGGTGTACCACTAACCACCGTGTCCCCTCTAGTGACTGACCCTAGTGCCCTGTCTCTCCTCCAGGGTGTACCACTAACCACCGTGTCCCCTCTAGTGACTGACCCTAGTGCCCTGTCTCTCCTCCAGGGTGTACCACTAACCACCGTGTCCCCTCTAGTGACTGACCCTAGTGCCCTGTCTCTCCTCCAGGGTGTACCACTAACCACCGTGTCCCCTCTAGTGACTGACCCTAGTGCCCTGTCTCTCCTCCAGGGTGTACCACTAACCACCGTGTCCCCTCTAGTGACTGACCCTAGTGCCCTGTCTCTCCTCCAGGGTGTACCACTAACCACCGTGTCCCCTCTAGTGACTGACCCTAGTGCCCTGTCTCTCCTCCAGGGTGTACCACTAACCACCGTGTCCCCTCTAGTGACTGACCCTAGTGCCCTGTCTCTCCTCCAGGGTGTTCCACTAACCACTGTGTCCCCTCTAGTGACTGACCCTAGTGCCCTGTCTCTCCTCCAGGGTGTTCCACTAACCACCGTGTCCCCTCTAGTGACTGACCCTAGTGCCCTGTCTCTCCTCCAGGGTGTACCACTAACCACCGTGTCCCCTCTAGTGACTTGCCCTAGTGCCCTGTCTCTCCTCCAGGGTGTTCCACTAACCACCGTGTCCCCTCTAGTGACTGGCCCTAGTGCCCTGTCTCTCCTCCAGGGTGTACCACTAACCACCGTGTCCCCTCTAGTGACTGACCCTAGTGCCCTGTCTCTCCTCCAGGGTGTACCATTAACCACCGTGTCCCCTCTAGTGACTGACCCTAGTGCCCTGTCTCTCCTCCAGGGTGTTCCACTAACCACCGTGTCCCCTCTAGTGACTGACCCTAGTGCCCTGTCTCTCCTCCAGGGTGTACCACTAACCACCGTGTCCCTTTTAGTGACTGACCATAGTGCCCTGTCTCTCCTCCAGGATGTACCACTAACCACCGTGTCCCCTCTAGTGACTGACCCTAGTGCCCTCTCTCCGCCAGGATGTTCCACTAACCACCGTGTCCCCTCTAGTGACTGACCCTAGTGCCCTGTCTCTCCTCCAGGGTGTACCACTAACCACCGTGTCCCCTCTAATGACTGACCCTAGTGCCCTCTCTCTCCTCCAGGGTGTACCACTAACCACCGTGTCCCCTCTAGTGACTGACCCTAGTGCCCTGTCTCTCCTCCAGGGTGTACCACTAACCACCGTGTCCCCTCTAGTGACTGACCCTAGTGCCCTGTCTCTCCTCCAGGGTGTACCACTAACCACCGTGTCCACTCTAGTGACTGACCCTAGTGCCCTGTCTCTCCTCCAGGATGTTCCACTAACCACTGTGTCCCCTCTAGTGACTGACCCTAGTGCCCTGTCTCTCCTCCAGGGTGTACCACTAACCACCGTGTCCCCTCTAGTGACTTGCCCTAGTGCCCTGTCTCTCCTCCAGGGTGTTCCACTAACCACCGTGTCCCCTCTAGTGACTGACCCTAGTGCCCTGTTTCTCCTCCAGGGTGTACCACTAGCCACTGTGTCCCCTCTAGTGACTGGCCCTAGTGCCCTGTCTCTCCTCCAGGGTGTACCACTAACCACCGTGTCCCCTCTAGTGACTGACCCTAGTGCCCTGTCTCTCCTCCAGGGTGTACCACTAACCACCGTGTCCCCTCTAGTGACTGACCCTAGTGCCCTGTCTCTCCTCCAGGGTGTTCCACTAACCACCGTGTCCCCTCTAGTGACTGACCATAGTGCCCTGTCTCTCCTCCAGGGTGTACCACTAACCACCGTGTCCCCTCTAATGACTGACCCTAGTGCCCTCTCTCTCCTCCAGGATGTACCACTAACCACCGTGTCCCCTCTAGTGACTGACCCTAGTGCCCTGTCTCTCCTCCAGGGTGTACCACTAACCACCGTGTCCCCTCTAGTGACTGACCCTAGTGCCCTGTCTCTCCTCCAGGGTGTACCACTAACCACCGTGTCCCCTCTAGTGACTGACCCTAGTGCCCTGTCTCTCCTCCAGGGTGTACCACTAACCACCGTGTCCCCTCTAGTGACTGACCCTAGTGCCCTGTCTCTCCTCCAGGGTGTACCACTAACCACCGTGTCCACTCTAGTGACTGACCCTAGTGCCCTGTCTCTCCTCCAGGATGTTCCACTAACCACTGTGTCCCCTCTAGTGACTGACCCTAGTGCCCTGTCTCTACTCCAGGGTGTACCACTAACCACCGTGTCCCCCCTAGTGGGGTATCAGCAGTAGTCGGTTTCCTGCAAAAACCAATTGGCGCCAACTACCTCAGCGGACCCATACAGCCAAATAGAAACGAGGGGAAGTGAGTGTGATCATTAGTACCTGCAGGAGGTCCGTAATGAGGTCTGTGTCCACATTATGCTGCTGCACTGGTCGAGGAAATGAGACGTGAGATGCAGGCTATACTCCAATGTGCAGTATGCAGTGTATGTAGTTGGCCTATCCACCTATATGTAGCCCTACCAGTATAGGCCTATACATATGCAGGCCCATTCACCAACATATAGGCCTATAGACCTACATGCATATTCACATTTAGTTATGCATACATAGTCTAAAAGGTCAACAAGTCATTACTCTATCACCCTCAAACTAAACTCTGGACCTCGAAGCCAGTGTCACTGCGTTTGCTTTCATTATTCCCTCTAATCAGGAACTGATTGAGACCTGAGACACTACGAGGTCCGGACCCTGCTGGTTTTCTGTTCTAACTGACAATTAATTGCAGGTGGGTGCAATTAATTGTCAGTTAGAACAGAAAACCAGCAGGGTCCGGACCTCGTAGGGTCAGAGTTGAATACCCCTAGTCTATGAGAACAAGAAAAGTCTATGTGCCCGAAGCATATAGACCAGGGCTCTCCGACTCTGTTCCTTAAGTGCTACCCTCCTGTAGGTTTTCACTCCAAACCCAGGAACAAGGTCTGGAGCAAAAACCTACAGGAGGGAGAATCTCCAGGAACAGTATCAAAAGGAAAAGTATAAACAATTTCATATTCCTTATATTAAGCAACCCAGACGGCACCATTTTATTTTCCACAGATAGCCAGGGGCACACGCCAGCACTCAGACATCAAACAATGGATGTGTTTAGTGAGTCCTAATCAAAAAGGGGACAATCACACTCTACATTTACATTTACATTTAAGTCATTTAGCAGATGCTCTTATCCAGAGCGACTTACAAATTGGTGAATTCACCTTCTGACATCAGTGGAACAGCCACTTTACAATAGTGCATCTAAATCATTTAAGGGGGGGGGGGGTGAGAAGGATTACTTTATCCTATCCTAGGTATTCCTTGAAGAGGTGGGGTTTCAGGTGTCTCCGGAAGGTGGTGATTGACTCCGCTGTCCTGGCGTCGTGAGGGAGTTTGTTCCACCACTGGGGGGCCAGAGCAGCGAACAGTTTTGACTGGGCTGAGCGGGAACTGTACTTCCTCAGTGGTAGGGAGGCGAGCAGGCCAGAGGTGGATGAACGCAGTGCCCTTGTTTGGGTGTAGGGCCTGATCAGAGCCTGGAGGTACTGCGGTGCCGTTCCCCCTCACAGCTCCGTAGGCAAGCACCATGGTCTTGTAGCGGATGCGAGCTTCAACTGGAAGCCAGTGGAGAGAGCGGAGGAGCGGGGTGACGTGAGAGAACTTGGGAAGGTTGAACACCAGACGGGCTGCGGCGTTCTGGATGAGTTGTAGGGGTTTAATGGCACAGGCAGGGAGCCCAGCCAACAGCGAGTTGCAGTAATCCAGACGGGAGATGACAAGTGCCTGGATTAGGACCTGCGCCGCTTCCTGTGTGAGGCAGGGTCGTACTCTGCGGATGTTGTAGAGCATGAACCTACAGGAACGGGCCACCGCCTTGATGTTAGTTGAGAACGACAGGGTGTTGTCCAGGATCACGCCAAGGTTCTTAGCGCTCTGGGAGGAGGACACAATGGAGTTGTCAACCGTGATGGCGAGATCATGGAACGGGCAGTCCTTCCCCGGGAGGAAGAGCAGCTCCGTCTTGCCGAGGTTCAGCTTGAGGTGGTGATCCGTCATCCACACTGATATGTCTGCTAGACATGCAGAGATGCGATTCGCCACCTGGTCATCAGAAGGGGAAAGGAGAAGATTAATTGTGTGTCGTCTGCATAGCAATGATAGGAGAGACCATGTGAGGTTATGACAGAGCCAAGTGACTTGGTGTATAGCGAGAATAGGAGAGGGCCTAGAACAGAGCCCTGGGGGACACCAGTGGTGAGAGCGCGTGGCGAGGAGACAGATTCTCGCCACGCCACCTGGTAGGAGCGACCTGTCAGGTAGGACGCAATCCAAGCGTGGGCCGCGCCGGAGATGCCCAACTCGGAGAGGGTGGAGAGGAGGATCTGATGGTTCACAGTGTCGAAGGCAGCCGATAGGTCTAGAAGGATGAGAGCAGAGGAGAGAGAGTTAGCTTTAGCAGTGCGGAGCGCCTCCGTGATACAGAGAAGAGCAGTCTCAGTTGAATGACTAGTCTTGAAACCTGACTGATTTGGATCAAGAAGGTCATTCTGAGAGAGATAGCGGGAGAGCTGGCCGAGGACGGCACGTTCAAGAGTTTTGGAGAGAAAAGAAAGAAGGGATACTGGTCTGTAGTTGTTGACATCGGAGGGATCGAGTGTAGGTTTTTTCAGAAGGGGTGCAACTCTCGCTCTCTTGAAGACGGAAGGGACGTAGCCAGCGGTCAGGGATGAGTTGATGAGCGAGGTGAGGTAAGGGAGAAGGTCTCCGGAAATGGTCTGGAGAAGAGAGGAGGGGATAGGGTCAAGCGGGCAGGTTGTTGGGCGGCCGGCCGTCACAAGAAGCGAGATTTCATCTGGAGAGAGAGGGGAGAAAGAGGTCAGAGCACAGGGTAGGGCAGTGTGAGCAGAACCAGCGGTGTCGTTTGACTTAGCAAACGAGGATCGGATTTCGTCGACCTTCTTTTCACAATGGTTGACGAAGTCATCTGCAGAGAGGGAGGAGGGGGGGGGGAGGAGGATTCAGGAGGGAGGAGAAGGTGGCAAAGAGCTTCCTAGGGTTAGAGGCAGATGCTTGGAATTTAGAGTGGAAGAAAGTGGCTTTAGCAGCAGAGACAGAGGAGGAAAATGTAGAGAGGCGGGAGTGAAAGGATGCCAGGTCTGCAGGGAGGCGAGTTTTCCTCCATTTCCGCTCGGCTGCCCGGAGCACTGTTCTGTGAGCTCGCAATGAGTCGTCGAGCCACGGAGCGGGAGGGGAGGACCGAGCCGGCCTGGAGGATAGGGGACATAGAGAGTCAAAGGATGCAGAAAGGGAAGAGAGGAGGGTTGAGGAGGCAGAATCAGGAGATAGGTTGGAGAAGGTATGAGCAGAGGGAAGAGATGATAGGATGGAAGAGGAGAGAGTAGCGGGGGAGAGAGAGCGAAGGTTGGGACGGCGCGATACCATCCGAGTAGGGGCAGTGTGGGAAGTGTTGGATGAGAGCGAGAGGGAAAAGGATACAAGGTAGTGGTCGGAGACTTGGAGGGAGTTGCAATGAGGTTAGTGGAAGAACAGCATCTAGTAAAGATGAGGTCGAGCGTATTGCCTGCCTTGTGAGTAGGGGGGAAGGTGAGAGGGTGAGGTCAAAAGAGGAGAGGAGTGGAAAGAAGGAGGCAGAGAGGAATGAGTCAAAGGTAGACGTGGGGAGGTTAAAGTCGCCCAGGACTGTGAGAGGTGAGCCGTCCTCAGGAAAGGAGCTTATCAAGGCATCAAGCTCATTGATGAACTCTCCGAGGGAACCTGGAGGGCGATAAATGATAAGGATGTTAAGCTTGAAAGGGCTGGTAACTGTGACAGCATGGAATTCAAAGGAGGCGATAGACAGATGGGTAAGGGGAGAAAGAGAGAATGACCACTTGGGAGAGATGAGGATCCCGGTGCCACCACCCCGCTGACCAGAAGCTCTCGGGGTGTGCGAGAACACGTGGGCGGACGAAGAGAGAGCAGTAGGAGTAGCAGTGTTATCTGTGGTGATCCATGTTTCCGTCAGTGCCAAGAAGTCGAGGGACTGGAGGGAGGCATAGGCTGAGATGAACTCTGCCTTGTTGGCCGCAGATCGGCAGTTCCAGAGGCTACCGGAGACCTGGAACTCCACGTGGGTCGTGCGCGCTGGGACCACCAGATTAGGGTGGCCGCGGCCACGCGGTGTGGAGCGTTTGTATGGTCTGTGCAGAGAGGAGAGAACAGGGATAGATAGACACATAGTTGACAGGCTACAGAAGAGGCTACGCTAATGCAAAGGAGATTCGAATGACAAGTGGACTACACGTCTCGAATGTTCAGAAAGTTAAGCTTACGTAGCAAGAATCTTATTGACTAAAATGATTGAAATGATACAGTACTGCTGGAGTAGGCTAGCTGGCAGTGGCTACGTTGTTGACTTTGTAGGCTAGCTGGCAGTGGCTGCGTTGTTGACACTACACTAATCAAGTCGTTCCGTCGAGTGTAATAGTTTCTACAGTGCTGCTATTCGGGGGCTAGCTGGCTAGCTAGCAGTGTTGATTACGTAACGTTACGTTAAAAGAACGACAATAGCTGGCTAGCTAACCTAGAAAATCGCTCCAGACTACACAGTTGTCTTCATGCACTCTCTCAGAAGCAGACAAACAAGGGGTGTGATGTGTCTGAACTCAAAAAGATGTCTCATAAAGCTTAATTAATTTTGTATATTATTTTTATTATTTTCACTGCATTAGGGATTACATACACAGACGCTGCAACTTTCTCCAGTGTGTAGGTACAAATCCTTTTGATTCAAGACAGCATTTGTAGGGAACACAGGTGAGCAACCGATGCACAGCAGGTGCTTCTAATCAGTCTGCCAGATCAGAGGCAGTAGGGAGGAACAAGAATGTCCTCTTGATAAGTGCATGAATTAGACTTTTTCTGTTCTGCTAAACATTCAAAATGTAACAAGCCAACTTCGGCAGTCAGAGAAAATGTATGGAGTAAAAAGTATATTATTTTCTTTCGGAATGTCGTGAAGTAAAAGTTGTCAAGTATTAATAGTAAAGTACAGACACTTTCCACCACTGATTAAAAACTATTGAGCCACTGACATGCGCTTCTTTCTGCGTTGGATGGCCATTTTGATCTGTTCCAGGATCCTGTCTCTGTTGTTCCTCATGTTGGCCTGGGCCTTCTCCAGGAGGTGGTCGATCTCCGTCGCACCGTAGTAAAACTGGAATGTTTTGTACTTCTCCCTCTCCTTCTTAATCTCGTCCTCGTCTAGGAAGAGAACAGAACAATGTCCATGTCTTACATCAGCTGGCTTGTGCTCAGATGGGAGGGGCGGACATATTTGAGGTGTGTCCTTAAGAAAATGTTCAGCAATGTAATAAAGTCATGACCTTTCAAAGAAGTTACATTTTATTAGCTACGCTATAAAAACCGAATAGCCTATCATTACAGCACTATGTAACAGGTATGTCAGCTACCCACTGTAATGTTAGTTGGCTACTAATATATCAAACATGCAGTATATTTACTAACTGCCCAATGTTTATTGACTTGATTATTCACGTCATTCAAAAGCTTAGCTAAGTGGTATAGTGTTGCAGGTGTATTCGTAAATTCACTCTGGCTATCTACTCCGATTTCTGAGCACTCTCATCTGACAACACCCATTGTCGTTCTGTCGTTCTGCCCCTGAACAGGCAGTTAACCCACTGTTCCTAGGCCGTCATTGAAAATAAGAATTTGTTCTTAACTGACTTGCCTGGTTAAATAAAAGTAATATAAATAAATAAATAAATTGAATGTAGCCGGTGTCAGTAAAGGTTGGCAAAGAGGCTTAATCAAAGTGTTCTGAGAGCAAAACGCTCTGAATTCACGAACGGACAAGCTGACAACTCCTTGACACTCCCGATTGAATTTACGAACAAACCCAAAGTCTAGCTAGTAATTTGTTATGCTAACAAGCTAGCAAGCGGTTGCATAGCAACAGCATCAACTTCTGGTCGACATGCAAAGCGCTAGTACACTCAACTGAAAGGATCCCGTTAGTTTAATTTAGCATACTGTAAACTAATTATATATAGACGTTAAGTATGTAGTATACAGTATGTTAGTATGGGTATTCAAACACAGCTTCTGTGTTTTTATACTTTTCAGGTCACTTCGTAAGTGGCTGAATCTCACTGGATAAATAATCTGAGGGAGGGAAACAGCGCCCCTCTGTGTCAGTATGTGTAGCTCATGCATCTGATGCTGCCTGGACCCAAAGAGTATAACATGTTGCAGCAGTAGCATTTGATTGAGTGATGCCAGCAAGCATTTTGAACTTCCCTTTATCATTGTTTTAAATAATTATCCTATCAGCATTGAGCTGATCTCAACTGTGGGTTATCCCAGTGCAGCAAAACGCACCCCAAGGGAGGCCAGTTTGGATTTACACCAATCAAATCCTTTCCTAAGAAAAACGTCATTTTCAGAAAAACGTCAGTTTCTGGTCTGCTTGTGTTGATGTCCTGCAGTAGCTTGCTTGCTAAATAGTCCCTTTCCTAAGCCATGGATGGAGATGGGGTTTTGACTTAATTCTCTCTTCAGGCCAAGGATTCTGATGCCGATTCTGATGTCACCATAAATGAATATGTTGTGCCACTGGCTTGACATGATTGAGGTTCAATAGACTTGTTTCTGTGTTTACAAACATTCCCACACGAGGGCGAGGCGTGCAACCTGGTGTCAGAACAAGGGGCAGTTCTTATAGAACGGCAGCAAGAAAAGCCTCTACATGTTGCTTATGAGTGCATTTCACACTACTTTTAGATTATAATTGGATTTTAAGGTTTGTATGAATGTCCTGCTATTTCAATGATCGTTAGCATTCTAGAAAACTGCTGCATCGAAAATAGTTATTTTGCAAAAATCACAACCAAATATAATCTTAGCGACTGTTCAAGCAAGAATCAAACCATAATTGTAAGCGTATGAGAAACCCAAAAAGTTGTTTTGTTTAGAAGTAATAAAAACAAATCTATGCTGTTTAATGGGTGAAGATGGCGATGGGTTACGCACTGCCGCCAAGAGTCACACGCATCTGTAGGGTCTATATGTCTAGTAGTCTCATGTCAACTAGCTAGCTAATTTAGCTGGGTCATGGTTGCCCATGCAAGGAAGTTAGGCAAGCAAGAATTTTAGCTAGATAGCCTATGACAACAAAAACTAAAAGCCATAGACCGTTATGTCAACATGAAAGAGACGAGGATGGCATTGGTGTTCAACTAGTCTACAAGTAGGGTGAGTCAACATTTTCCATTTTACTTGTTCACAGAAATTATTACCATGGACAGCCACGGGATATTTAGCAACATTGGGCTAAATTGTTTTTAGTATCTTTAAGTTTGTTTAGATTTACCATTGTGTTTTGTGTGAACCACAGGAAGAGTAGCTGTAGCAAATGTGGCTCCTGATAAACAATACTAATGCCATCATAAAACGCAGACAGTTGGTGCAGATATACAGGGAAAAGACATGACACGGAGAAAAACTAAGTCAGAAAAGGGCGTAGTCAGAGAGACAAGGATAATAGACAGAGAGACACTGACTACTATGATGACTACCACAGACCTTGGCAGTTCTGCAGGTTGAACAGGGGCATGTGCATAATGGTGGGAGTGTGTAGCCCCTCAAAAACGTAGCAGTCCTGAGGATGGTCTTTCTCCTCCCTCACACTCTCCTTCACTGGGGGAAAGGGAAGCTTCAGCTCATCCGCGTACTTTTTGGCACTAAACACCGTCTGTGAAGAGCAGAATCAGTAGTATGGTTATGTCAATGTCCTTCTCCAAACCAGCCCTTAGTACCTAATTCCTAGGCACTACTTCCTTCTCACTAGGCCCTACTCCCTAGGCCAGGGGTGTCACTCAGTCCATGGAGGGCCGAGTGGCTGCAGGTTTTTGGTTTTTCAATGAAGACCTAGACAACCAGGTGAGGGGACTTCCTTTTCTAATTAGTGACCATTCATCAATCTAGTACAAGGGTGGAGCGAAAACCCACAGACACTCCCTCCGTGGAATGAGTTTGACACATGCCCTAGTCACTACTCCCTAGTGAGTGAGCAAGAGAGGGGAGAGAGAGAGAGGGTCACTACTACTTAGAGAGCACACAAGAGAGAGATAGGGTCACTACTACCTAGAGAGTGAGCAAGAGAGAGGAGAGAGAGAGAGGGTCACTACTACTTAGAGAGCACACAAGAGAGAGATAGGGTCACTACTACCTAGAGAGTGAGTAAGAGAGGGGGGAGAGAGAGAGAGGGTCACTACTACCGAGAGAGCACACAAGAGAGGGGGGAGAGAGAGATAGGGTCACTACTACCTAGAGAGTGTGTGTGTGAGAGAGAGAGAGGGTCACTACTACCTAGAGAGCACACAAGAGAGAGAGAGAGTCACATCTACCTAAAGAGCACACTAGAGGGGAGAGAGAGAGAGGGTCACTACTAACTAGGCACTTCATATTTTTCTGAAAGGCTTGAATAGGAATAAACATTGTGTGTGTGTGTTTGCCTCAAAGGGGTCTCCTTCGCTGAAGTCCAAGGAGATGATGAGGTCGACCTTCCTCGATGTGCGCAGGACGGGGGGGTAGGGAGAATTGAAATTTATCGCAGCGTCTACCAGTTGAATCTTCTCTTTGGATGCCATGCTCTCCGGAACTCTAGCATCTGGGGAGATGGAGAGATAGAGCGAAAGGAGGGTTAGAGAGTGAGGGGGCATAGAGCGAGACAGGGGGATAGAGAGCGAGTGAGCGGGTAGAGAGAGAGAGCGAGTGGGGGAGGGAGGGAGGTTAGAAAGCGAGCGGGGGAGGGAGGGTAGAGCGAGCGGGGAAGGTTGAGAGGGCGAGCGAGTGGGGGAGGGTAGACAGGGCGATCAGGGAAGGGTAGAGAGGGTGAGTGGGGGAGGGTAGAGAGAGCAAGCGAGCAGGGGGTAGAGCGAGCGAGCAGGGGGGGTAGAGAGAGAGAGCGAGCAGGGGGGTAGAGAGAGAGAGCGAGCGGGGGAGGGAGAGAGAGTGAGCGGGGGAGGTGTAGAGAGAGCGAGCGAGCGAGAGAGCAGGGGAGGATAG
This sequence comes from Oncorhynchus masou masou, assembly GCF_036934945.1. Lineage (NCBI taxonomy): Eukaryota > Metazoa > Chordata > Actinopteri > Salmoniformes > Salmonidae > Oncorhynchus > Oncorhynchus masou. The sequence goes on along the minus strand of NC_088234.1, from coordinate 17,806,749 downwards.
AGAGAGATAGCGGGGGGGGTAGAGCGGGGAAGGGTAGAGAAGGAAAGCAAGCGAGAAGGGGGTAGACAGAGAGAGCGGGGGAGGGGTAGAGAGAGAGCGGGGGAGTAGAGAACCAAGAAAGTTTATATTTTGGAGGGAAACAGAAGATCCTGATGACTGATGCTAGTTATGCTGTCATGTTAGGAAGAGGTCTGATGTTACTGTACCTTTGATCTCGAAGAGGAAGTTGGATGTGGTTCCCCATTTCCATTTATTGAGCAGAAGGAAAAAGATCAGTACAATCCCAAAGATTGAATCTGTGGGAGACACACCAATTTCAATTATTCCCAACTGGTAAAAAAATTATCTCAGTTCTCCCTTTCTGGAGAGGACAAGATAATAAACATTTATCTCATGTCATTATGATGAGAAAGTTTGGGAACGTGACAGTACAACACGGTCTCATAGCAAAACGTGCATGCTGTAACGAGCTGGCAGCACACAAGTAATCATCAATTCGGAGTGCAGCTGCACGTGACCAAATAGTAATGGCAGTGGTAAATGTGGTTTGATTTTGGATATTCCTATAGGGCTAGTTAGAGACCATCGGTAAATTTCAATGACTTAAAAACCTCAAACCAACTTTAAATTGTAGAAATTCAATTTAAACATATAAAGCATTTGTTGAGAACTGAAAGGTGTGTCATTGCGTCTTTTACATTTATTGACTGTCCCTAAGTCAAATCTATTTTGCCACGGTCACACACCACAATAATTGGTGAAGTAATTTGGCTAACTCTTCCCATCTGCGATCACACACCCACATCAATTCACACCCCGAAACCAACTCACTTTGAATTCAGTCGTGGCTGCTAGCATTTCTTAATGAACCCATCTAAAACTAGGCCAAATCAGGAAGAATACCTCCTTAACAATGTTCTGTACAAGAGTAGCCTGGAATTGAACTAAATTATAACACAACTATACATAAAAGTTTAAATGATTGACCTTTATCAGCCACCCTTTAACTTGGAGTGGTTAGCATTAGTGATGGGGAAACTAAGCTTCCTTAAGCATTGAGGCTTTCCAGCAAAATGTGTCGAGAATAGGTTCATTACTCTGAGCTTCCTTATCCATTCACAATGCACATTAGTGAACACATCTGCTGGTCAGCAAAAAACAGCAAGGGGTGATTATCAGAGGTTTCTTTTCTCCACAGATTTGAGCAAAGCTCTGTGGCACAGCAGTAAATCATTGTCTTCAAATAGGTTCACTGTAACGGATGGAATGGATTGAGAAATCGTACCAAACTCATGTTTGATATGTGTTTGATACCGTTCATGATGCCATTCCCAAGCAGTACAATAACATGGTCCTCTGATTTCTCCCCCCACCAGCCTCCCCTATTGGAGCTGTACTAGATACAGATGTCCACTGTTTATAACTACCTAGTATCATATACCCTCTTACACTAAGACCATATTAACACATAACCATACTGCATTTTACATCCAGGTCCCCAAACCTTCTGTAAAAACCTCAGCTCCAAGTCATCAGCTCAGTGAACTAACAAGGTCTTGAGTCATGAAGCCAAAGTCAGGTAATAGAAGTGGTATTGTGGAAGTTAGTGTTACCTGTGCAGGTGTAGGGTCTAATGCCTCTAAGTATAAAAGTACTACATAGTGCTACCTACCTATAAAGGGTTCTTCAGTTGTCTCTGTGGGAGAACCCTTTGATAACCCGTTTGGGTTTCATGTGGAACCCTTTTTCGGTACATGTAGAGCCTTTTCCACAGAAGGTTATAAATGGAACCTAATGGGGTTTGACAGCACATGGAACCCATAAAGGTTCAAGTGTTCTCCCACACAGACAACCAAAGAATCCTTTTGGAACCCTTTTTGGTTACATGTAGAGCCTTTTTCAGAGAAGGTTAGATGTGGAACTTAATGGGGTTCAACAGTACATGAAACTCATAATGGTTCTTCAAAGTGCTCTCCCACACGGACAGCAAAATAACCTTTTATATCTCAGAGTGCAGGCTGTAGATCAACGGGCTAACCTGGTGTTGGAGTAATATAATGCCTTTGTTACCGTTGCAGTTGCAGCGTTTGTCCTTCCAGTCTTTTGTCCAGCTGTCTGAGGAGAGGATGAGCTCCAGACTGACTGTCTCTATGAACTTCTTTCTCTCCACCAGGCTGGTTCTCTTCCAGCTCTCAGGGTCCATGTTCCACAGCATCTCGCCCTTACTGCTCACATGACCTAGAGTCATTATACACATTATCACTAGGGTCATGATTATGGTGTCTTGGTGCACTAGTGAGTGTATAAGTGTGTGTCTTACCTTCCAGTAGTTGTCCCAGTGTGGTGATGACTTCCCTTGTCTTCAGTGGATCTGGGTCCTCAGCATACTTGATCAGCTCAGACACACACCTCACCACTCGGGAGGGCACACACTCACACACCTTTACCTTCCCGCTTTTCTCTACCATATTCATGTTCTCTTTCAACATCATGCTCTCGTGCCCTGCAGAACAGAACAGGTTGGTCAGGTGTAGTGGAGGTGATTTGGAAACACAACCTCCTCTCATGATAAGTAGCCTTGGCAGAGACATGTAAAACTGTCGCCCTCGGACCTTGAGGATGTCCTCTTGGCCTATTCTATTTCAGCCATTACAATGAGCCTGACCTCCTACAGCTCCTCCCACCAGCCTCCTCTAGTCCATTTATCTCCCCACACAGACAATCCCCAACACAGTAAGCAGTTTTTTAACCATCCGACTGCCTGTGTGTGGGGAGATAAATGGACCGGAGGAGGCTGGTGGGAGGAGCTATAACAGGACGGATCATTGTATTGGCTGGAATGGAGTAGGTGGAACGGAGTCAAATGTATTGTCTACTACTGTCCTGTAGTTTATTGTCTAGTATTGTCCTGTAGATTATGGTCTAGTATTGTCCTGTAGATTATGGTCTAGTAGTGTCCTGTAGTTTGTTGTCCTGTAGTTAATTGTCTACTAATGTCCTATAGTTTATTGTCTACTATTGTCCTGTAGTTTATTGTCGAGTATTGTCCTTTAGTTTATTGTCTAGTATTGTCCTTTAGTTTATTGTCTAATAGTGTCCTGTAGTTTATTGTCCTGTAGTTTGTTGTCTACTCTTGTCCTATAGTTTATTGTCTGCTATTGTCCTGTAATTTACTGTCTACTCTTGTCCGGTAGTTTATTGCCTGCTATTGTCCTGTAGTTTATTGTCTGAGATTGTCCTGTAGTTTATGGTCTAGCATTGTCTTGTAGTTTATGGTCTAGTAGTGTCCTGTTGTTTATTGTCTACTAGTGTCCTGTAGTTTATTGTCTAGTATTGTCCTGTAGTTTATTGTCCTGTATTTTATTGTCTTGTATTGTCCTGTAGTTTATTGTGTACTATTGTCCTGTAATTCAATGTCTAGTATTGTCCTTTAGTTTATTGTCTAATAGTGTCCTGTAGTTTATCGTCCTGTCATTTATTGTCTAGTATTGTCCTGTAGTTTATTGTCTAGTATTGTCCTGTAGTTTATTG